>NC_081180.1:122345592-122393757 GCF_029867415.1 Vicia villosa | reverse complement strand
AGTCTTTTTGGCGGCTTCTTTCCATTTTGGTCATGGATTGAATTTTTGTCACTGGATGATGAATATTGAGACTAGGCATTTATGTATGCATCCTCAAATCATTGAAAAAGTATTATTGATTGCTCTTCACCATCATTGGTACAAAGGGGCAGCTTTTCATGCCTTCAGTGGAACGTTGGTATGTGTTATCGTCAATGGTACGGCGGTACATCTCTTTCATCGTCAGTGGTACGTCGATGATTTATCCCTTTTATACCATCAGTGGTACGGTGGTATATCTCCTTCATGCCTTCAGTGGAACGTTGGTATGTGTTATCGTCAGTGGTACGGCGGTACATCTCTTTCATCGTCAGTGGTACGTCGATGAATCATCTCCTTTTATATCATCAGTGGTACGATGGTATACCTCTTCATACCTTCAGTGGAACGTTGGTATGTGTTATCGTCAATGGTACGGCGGTACATCTCTTTCATCGTCAGTGGTACGTCGATGTTTTATCCCTTTATATCATCAGTGGTACGGTGGTATATCTCTTTCATGCCTTCAGTAGAACGTTGGTATGTGTTATCGTCAGTGGTACGGCGGTACACCTCTTTCATCGTCAGTGGTACATCGATGAATTATCTCTTTTCATATCATTAGTGGTACGATGGTGTGATTTCTGATAACGGAAGATTGGCATTCTGATTCAGGATGCATACTTTCTCATCCCCAGTGAAAGAGGATGTTCCCCTTTTCTCATCCCCAGTGAAAGAGGATTCTATAACCTCTCTGACGCGAAGTGTTTTCCCCAGAGAAATTTCTTTCCCTACCAAAGTTTCATCTCTCCAATAAAGTCTTGCCTTCCCCAGCGGAGATTTGCCAGCAAGACATTTATTTTCCCCAGTGGAGTACCTTTTACTCCCCAGTGTTGTCATGCTTTATTATCATCATATGCATTCATTAAACATTGCATTGCATCTTAGGATCAAAAATTGTGTTTTATATATTTAAGTCTCTTCGATTTTGTCAAAACGAAGATTTCCAATCATCGTATCTCCAAATCGAAGAAACTTAAATAGGGGCATCTGTCATACTCCAATTTTTGACCCTAAGATCCTATATCATTCATATCCCAATCACTAATCAAGAGCTTCACTTGGAAGTTTTGTTTATGGTGTTGCACTCACCTCATCAATAAGAGGGACCATCAAGCACCAATGATTGTTTATCTTGTATGCATATTATACTAACCCAAATACCAAAAACATTGCTTTGTTTCTTTGTAGGCTTTTGTTTTGTAGGTACCAAGCCAAGACATGCAATAAACAAGGCATTTTTCAAATTTTTGACTGATGAAATCGATTTCCCTACTGGGTAAATCGATTTCCCTGCAGCAATCTTCAACAAAATCACATTCTGGACAGCATGAAATCGATTTCCCTCCTGGGTAAATCGATTTCCCTAGTGTATTTTGCGCCAAATTCTCTTATGGAACAGAGTGAAATCGATTTCACTCCTGGGGAAATCGATTTCCTTAAGGCGAAATTCAAAAATATAAGGAAGGAAGCTTGACATCATTTTGGCACCTTTTTATTTGATCATTGTACCAATTTTCCACCTCATCAAAATAATTCTCTTCATTAAACCCACTTAAACCCCATTTTACCACTTTTTACCATTTAATTGCCACTTTAATCACCAATTAAACACAAGCTAATTACCAAATGCAAAAAGACCAAACTACCACTACTCTTGCTCTCATCCTATAAATAGAGCCCACTACTCTCTCATTTCTCAAGCTTGGAGAGCCAAAAAATTGCTTGCAAATTCATTTCTCACCCTTTCCAAAACCCTCACCCAAAGTTCATTTTCATAAGATTAGTGAGATTCACATTGAATCTTGCTAATTTTGAACTAAGCCTCCTACATTTCACTCTTTTCTTTGTTTGATCATCTCCAAATTTGAAGGATCTACACACCTTGTGCTTGCTCTTGAAGCTACTCCAAAATCTTTGTTCAAGAAGTGGTAATTTGCTAGATCCATGATGTAGATCTTTATTGCTTGTGTTCAATGCATCTTTGATGCTATATTGATGATATTTGCTGGTTTTGTGATGGAAATTTCGTGCTCAAGTTGATGTGTGATCATAAGGTGTTTGTATATTTGTTCAAATCAAGTTTCATGCCTTTAAATGCTGTTTTTGCTGAAATTTACACTGAGGAAATCAATTTCCTTAAGGCTGAAATCGATTTCCTGCTGAACGTAACTTGTTTTTTTTTAAAACTGCACTATGGAAATCGATTTCCCCCTGCATGAAATCGATTTCCAGCAGGCAGAATGTGGTTTTTTTGCCTTTTTTGTGCTTGTTTTGGCTTCCTTCTTCCTACACTTCATTAATATCATTGGATCTAGGGTGTTTATAGGTTTGAAATGACCTAATCCACCAAAATGGATGAATGATATTAATGATAGTGTGAGTTGATTATCTTTTGTGTTTTCATTCTTATTTTCATCTTATTTTTCTTTTGATCGATGAAAGTCTTAATATCTTGAGAATTCTATGGATTCTTGATGAAGACTAGATCAATTTGTTTTCATTCTTATCTTTTCATCTTACTTTCTTTTGATCGATGAAAGTCTTGACATCTTGAGGATTCTATGGATTCTTGATAAAGACTAGATCAATTTATGTTTCCATTCTTATCTCTTTCTTCTTGTTTTCTTTTGATCGATGAAAGTCTTGATATCTTGAAAATTCTATGGATTCTTGATAAAGGCTAGATCATTTCTTCTTCTCCTTCTTATTTCTTTTGATTGATGATCTTGATACATGGAGAGTTCTCCTACATTTGTCCCGACTCGATAAAAGATCAAATATGGAAGAGAATTGTATGCGGTTGATTTATGACTTATGGAAATTTATCGCGTAGTCGCTATGATTTTATCAAGCTTCTGATAAGTTTCCATTGACCTTAAATCCGAGTACATCATTCACTCACCATCGATCTTCATTACTAACTTTGATAACATACTTGACAAGTTTCAAGATGGTTATCTTTAACATCTAACAACTAACTTTAATTTCCGCCATTTATTATACCGCTCTTTATATTTCTCGCTTAATCGCTTTATTTTATCATTTCATCATATTTACATTCCGCCATTTTCTCTTTGTCCATTTGGACGTTTATAATTCCGCTATTTTCTCTTTGTCCACTTGGACATATGTTTATGCTTCCGCTATTTTCCTTTTGTCCACTTGGACCATACTTTACTTTTATGCTAAAACACTAATAAACAACCAAAATCTAAAAAAATACATAAGGCTCTCTTTGGACTATTGGTTACTATCCCTAGCATTTTGGAGATTCGGACTTATGGACCTAGTGCCTCTGGACTCTTATTCTGTTATTACTCTGCTGTTATTCTGTCTGTCTGGCATTGGATTGTTGTCTGTTTGTATGTGCAGGTATTTCCTTGAAAGCCCTTGATGGTTAATTCCAAGGCATTGAAATAAGGATTTTACCCGAAAACAGCCGTTACTCTGCCCGATTTTCGTCAGAATCTTAATGTGCTTAATGAAAAGTGGTGCTAAGACGATAAGTTCATCCGGATCCCCCAAGTGTTAATGTGTTGGTATTGATAATTCCAAAGGATGGGAAATCTACCTTGACTCTTAATGTCAAGTGTTGGCTTCTTATTTCGGTTAGACCGTTCTTTTCCTTAGCTTTTATTTTACGCAATAGGATAGCCTCTTCATCTCCTCCCACTTCTTAAATTTTCAAAATCTTCTCCCTTTTTCAAAATATTCTTATGTTTGCAACCTTTTCAAAACCTTTTCTCAAAAAATATCTTTCGCCCTTAGTGGCTTTTCTTCAAAAGTTTAGACATCGTTAATTCTCGAAACGAGTGGTTATACCCCACGATTTTGAAATTGATTGATATAATGAGATCTTTTCCGCGTGAGAGAGCTAGTGGCATACTCGTCGATTTTATCCGAGTTGGAGCCCTTCTTTCATTTGCGATGCAAAGAACTCGTTTGTTCTCATGCTCAAGATCAATGGCTGAGTATTTCTCTCTAACGACAATAAAGTGTTTATTCGTTTTTAAACATTTTTTCCCTTTAAGCGGAACTACATTAGCTCTGACTTCTCCATTGCACCGAGGAGGTATGTAGGCCCAAAGCTTAATGCTTTGCCGAGCTTATTTTAAAAATAAAACAAACCCTTTTTAGCACACACACACAGATTTTCAAAAAGGTTCCTGTGGAGTACCACAGATATGAGGGGTGCTTAAAACCTTCCCCTTGTATAAACAACACCCGTACCTAAGATCTCTTCTTTTTGTTTTTAAAAACAACCTTTGGGTTTTTTCGTTCTTTTCCCTTTTCCTTTGGAAACAATAAAGCGCGGTGGCGACTTTCACTGAAATATTGATTCGAGTCATCCTATGGCTTTGATATCAGATTTTCCCCGCTACACCTGGCTCTAGGCACCATAGCCTATAAGCTTTGACTCCTTCTGGGTATCCCATGAACGTGCATTTCAGAGCTCTAGGTTCGACCTTGTCTTGCCTAATATGAGCATAGGCTACGCAGCCAAATACTCTCAGTTTGTCGAGATCTGGTGAATGTCCCGACCAAACTTCTTCAGGTGTCTTCATATCTAACGCTGTCGAAGGACATCTGTTTATCAGATATGTTGCTGTCGAAACAGCCTCAGCCCAGAACACCTTCGTTAACCCCGCACTAGTCAACATGCATATGACTCTCTCCAAAATAGTTCGATTAAACCTTTCAGCCTAACCATTTTGCTGTGGAGTACCTGCAGTAGTTCTATGCCTTGCAATACCAGAGGCAGCACAAAAACTGTCGAATGCCTCATTGCAAAATTCCAGGCCATTGTCGGTTCTCAACCTCTTGACCTTTCTGCCAGTCTGATTTTCAACCAGAGTCTTCCAACTTTTGAAATTCTCAAAAGTTTCATCCTTAGTCTTCTGGATGAATACCCATAATTTTCTGGAATAATCATCTACTATGGATAGAAAACACCTTGCTCCTGAATGTGATGGACACCTTGCAGACCCCCAAAGATCAGCATGGATGTAATCAAGGGATCCATGTGTTCATTGTTTGCCTTTGTTGAACTTCACTCTGCAAGATTTTCCAAGTACACAGGGTTCACAAAACTTTAGCTTTTCGACTTTGTCTCCACCAAGCAGATTTTGTTTCCCTAATTCGACCAGACCCCTTTCACTGACATGGCCCAATCTCATGTGCCAGATTTCTGTTTTCGACAAAGGTTTCGTGGATGCAACATTTTTCGAACCACTTACAACTTCAGCCTCAAGGGTATACAAGCCTTGTTTCTTCACGCCTCTCAAGACTTCCTTCGAACCCTTCATGACTCTTAGGATACTTTTCTCTCCTTGGAAAACATATCCTTTCTTGTCGAATTCACCAAGAGAAAGCAGATTTCTCTTCAAATCAGGAACATACCTGACTTCAATCAACAACCTTATTGACTCATCATGGAGCTTGAATCTCACAGATCCAACACCTGCAATCTTGCAAGCCTTGTTGTTTCCTAGCAATACTGATCCACCATCTTGATCACATAATTCCTCGAACAAGTCTTTGTTTGGAGTCATGTGCCAAGTGCAACCTGAATCCATAATCCACTCCTTCTTAGAGTCACTGCTTGAAACCACAAGAACATCAGATGATTCGAAATCATCTTGAACAATGGCAGCGTTGCCATTATCCTTACCTCCATGATATTTCAGGCGTTCAGGGCACACCTTTCTTGTGTGACCCTCCTTCTTACAATGGTAGCATCGAATGCCAGATGCTTCGCCACTGTAAGACTTCGACTGGCTTTTGCCTTCCTTCTTGTCGAACCTACCATCCTTTCGTAAGAGTTTTCCTTTAACGGCCAAACCTTCGCCAACAGTCGAAGGTTTATGCTCCTTTCGTTCATTCAATTCCTTAGAGTACAAGGCTGATTGAACTTCTTCAAACGTCAGGGACTCCCTTCCATACAAGAGAGTTTCTTTGAAGTGAGCATGTGATCGAGGCAAAGAACACAATAGTAACAGCACTTGATCTTCATCATCGATCTTCACATCAATATTTTCAAGATCAAGAATCAGCTTGTTGAACATATCCAACTGCTCAGCCAATACTTTGTCTTCAATCATCTTGAATGAATACAAAGCTTGCTTCAGGTAGAGTCGATTTACCAGCGATTTGGTCATATACAAACTTTCAAGTTTCACCCATAACCCTGATGTCGTCGTCTCCTTTGATACCTGCCGGAGAACCTTATCACCAAGGCTCAACAAAATTGCGCTGTGTGCTTTCTCGATCATATTCGTCTTCTCCGCTGCCGTCAATTCTGCATTCATGGTTGCCTCTCCCTTCAACGCTTCTAAACAACCCTGCTGAACCAGTAGGGCTTTCATCTTCAAGCGCCACAGACCGAAATCATTCACTCCGGTGAACTTTTCAATCTCATACTTTGTTGAAGGCATCTCCTCCATGCTCACCGCACCAATTTGTTGTGAATTCAATGCCACGAACAAAGTATAAAATAAGGGATGAATAAAGGGCAAGAAAGAAGAGGAACACAAGAATTGGTTATAACTTTTATTCTTTTACTTTCTCTTAAAACAAGATTACAAGTTTACAAGAATAACAAATAACCTCTCTCACCCTAAATTAGGATTTGCAGCTTAGTAATGATGAGAGACTAGTATGCTATTTATAATAAAACCTAACATACTAACTAATGGGCTTTTTCCACAAGGCCCATTACACAAGCCAACTTAATAAACAAGCTAACTTAACAAATTAGGGTGTAAACACTAAAACCTAATTTAACATGCTAACAACCCTAGCATCTTCGACACAAGCATGTGAACAACCTTCGAATTCATGCTTAACCCTGTCGAACCAAGAAGCTACCCTTTGGCCATACTAGAGTTCGATCCAATATCTCACAAAAAGAAGTAGTCATACATGTACAACATGAAAAGTTATAGCCCAATTGAGAAGGACCATATCGCATATACCAAAAACTCCCTCAAAGAGTGTACAAATTGCAAGAGTTCGAAAGATCGCTCCTACCCCGAACTTAGAACGCGATTCATTTTCAATATTATTATAGTTAAAGTTATCGTAATTTTCATGTAAACATTGTACCGGTGTAATTCTTAATTGTCTTTTGTAACGTTTAGCTAGGGATTCCCTTTTTCTGAAACATCTCACTTGCTAGACTTCATAACGAAGATCCTTGTCACCTATCAAGGCAATTGGAATATGTTGGACTTCATTACGAAGATCCTTGTCGTCTATCAAGGCAATATGAATGTGTTGGACTTCATAAAAGAAAATCCTTTCCACCTATCTAGGCAATATGAATATGATGGACTTCATAATGAATATCCTTTCCGCCTATCAAAGCAATATGAATATATTGGATTTCCACAGGAAAATCCTCACCGACCCTCGAAGCAATCACATAATTGGATTTCTACAGAAAAATCATTGTTGCCTGTTAAGGAATGCATACTCTTTTCACCCCCCAAGAGCAATGCGAACAAAGTTCATTTAAACTACCCGCCATATGGAGTTAGGGTTCCCTCGGGCAGGACCAAGACATACGAATTACCCCTAATGGGCATGACATGTATCAAGCTCCAGAGACTTAGTGTTAAGTCTTGCTATAGGGCTTAATAGAAGTCCTGTCTAAAAGATTGATGACCTGTCTGTGGGACTCAGTGCCTCCTCAGCCGAGTCATGTAAACACAACCCCAGAGGGACTTAGCATCCCTAGAGCTAATGAAAATTCCTGCCTGAGGGACTCATATCTCCTCAGGCGAGAATTACCCCTAATAGGCGCGATAGAAGTCATGCCTAAAATATTAACGACTCATCTGAGGGACTCAGTGCCTCCTCAGTCGGATAACATAAACACAACCTACGAGGGAGTTAGCATCCCCAGAGCTAATGAAAATTCCTGCCCGAGGGACTCAGTATCCCCTCGGGAGAGAATCACCCATAATGGGCGTGGCTTGTATCAAGCCCCAGAGACTTAGTGTTAATTCTTGCTAGAGGGCTCAATAGAAGTTCCGCCTAAAAGATTAATGACCCTTCTGAGGGACACAGCGCCTCCTCAGTTGAATCCCGTAAACACAACCTCTGATGGACTTAGCATCCATAGAGCTAATTAAAGTTCGCGCCTAAGAGACTTAGTATATCCTCGAGTGAGAATCAACCATAAGGGGCACGACCTGCATCAAACCCTAGAGACTTAGAGTTAAGTCTTACTAGAGGACTCGATAGAAATCTCGCTTAAAAGATTAACGTTACGTGTGAAGGACTCGGCGCCTCATCTGTCCAGGCTCATTGTTGTATTGAAAGTATAATTACCTAGAGGTCCTTTAAAGCTTCTTTGGGAGAAATGCATGTCCTTAGAATATCCCCGTTAACCTAAGGTAAAAAGCACTTCACCCTCTGCTGAAGGATTCGTTCCTAGGGGATTGTATAGTATTATATTTTACATAATATTGTTTAGGGCAACGACTTAGGACCGCTCTAGGGAAAATTGACGATGCAAGGTCGCCTAAAGGAAGATACCGCCTTGACCATAAATTTTCCTCGCCCCTAGGAAGAGGAAACGTGGGATAAGATATGTCCTGGATAATGAGAAAATCAACAGAGTTACTCATTCACGTATCCCTTGAAAATAGGAATTCAATTGTCCAGCTTTTGAGGATTCCCTGGACATCAACCTTCGTGAAAATAATCCCTTAGTCATCACTGTCAAGCACAACAACATGGATATTAGGCGTGTCGTGATAGACCCTTGAAGCTAAGCCAATATACTATTCTAGGACGCTTCCTAAATGTTACGACTGAATCTGGATGACATTCAAAGTTCCACAGGCTCCCTGATAGGATTTTTAGGGGAACAGATATAGATAATGGGCTATGTGACCTTGAAAACCATTTGCGGCGAGGGAACATATGTTAAAACCATTAATGTTAGTTATTTCATTGTAGACGCAATGTCGCCCTAGGAGCGATCGTGTCCACCTGATATTTAACCCTAAAATATGCGCTCCTAGACGGCACTGTGGGCACCATCTGAGGGGATCAATAAGTGGCTCACGAATGTTATATGATCAGCCTGAAGACAGCCAGAGAAGAGCTTGCCTTTGCTAATGTCCATCCTTCCGAAGTTTAAAATATTGACTTTGAGGACTAGGATCCCAGATTAGGCGTAAAGGTCGAACAACTCATGCCCAAAGAAGACCTGAAGGAAGTCCAAATAGGACCTCGCGCCCATCAAGTCACAAAGATAGGCACCTTTTTGTCTGTAGGGGAGGAGCAGAAGCTAGTAAACTAACATAGAGAAAACGTCAATCTATTAGCTTGGCCCCCCTCAAACATGCCAGGTATAGACACCAAAGTCGTGAGCCTAGCCATCCATCTGCCAAGCCTGTGGCACAAGAGAAACAAAAGGTAGGTGAGGAGAAAGCGGGTTGCCATCAACAAAGAAGTAGAAAAATTGTCTACCGCCAGGTTCATCAATGAGACAAATTACCCCACCTGGATGGCCAATGTGGTCCTGGTGCAGAAGGCTAACAATAAATGACGAATGTACATGAACTTCACGGATCCCGCAAACAAAACTTCAGGACGAATCTATTATCAAAATTAGTTACCTCGAAGTTTGCGAGATTCAACAAAATAGTCATACAAGAGACTCACGCCTCTCCTAGCATCACGTCGGATGAAGTATACTCCGTGGATCTCGTCCCCAACTCTAGATGGATGTCGCCCATACTAAGATATATGTAAATTGGAGAGCTCCCCTGGGATGAGGGAAAAGCAAGGAATATGCGAAGGTAAGCTGCCAAGTACACCCTACTCTCAGGGAAGCTTCCATGCGATACTGATCCCTTAGTCATCAGTGTCTAACACGACAGCCGGATATCAGACTTGTCTTCATAGATCCAGGAAGCTCATCCGATGTCCTATTTTGGGATGCTTCCCAAATGTTACAAATGAATCTGGACGGCATACACAATTTCACAGACTCCTTGACAGGACAGTCAGGGGAAAGTATACAGATAATGTGTTATGTGTCCTTGAAAGCCATCTGCGGCGAGGGAATGAACGCCAAAACCGATAGTGTCAGCTACCACATCGTAGACTCCATGTCTCCTTACAACATTATCCTTGGGTGCCCAGCCATCAACTCCCTAGGAACGGTTGTGTCCACCCGGTATTTAACCTTAAAATATCTGCTCCTAGAAAGCAGTGTGGGCACCATCCAAGGTGATCAACAAGTGGCTCTCGAATGTTATCTGAGTAGCCTAGTGATAGCTATAAAAGAGCTCTCACTCGTTGATGCTCGTCCTTTCAAAGTTCAAAATAATGACTTTGAGAGTCGGGATCCCAAATTGGGCGTAGAGGTCAAACGACTCATGCGCCATAGATGACCTGAAGGAATTCTAAATAGGACCTAGCGGCCATCAAGTCACAAACATGCCAGGGGTAGACACCAAAGTCATGAGACATCGCCTTACCATCCATCCATCTGTCAAGCCGGTGGCACAAAAGAAGTAGAAGGTAGGCGAGGAAAAGCAGGTTTCTATCGACAAAGAAGTAGAAAAGTTGTTCAATGCCAGGTTCATCATAGAGATAAACTACCCTGCCTGGCTGGCTAACATGGTCCTGGTACACAAGGCTTACAACAAATTGCAAATATACGTGGACTTCATGGACCCTGCAAACAAAACTTCACGGTGGATCTATTGTTAAAATAAGCTATCTCGAAGGTCGCAATGTTCAACAAAATAGTCATACAAGAGACTCACGCCTTTCCTAAAATCACGATGGATGAAGTATACTCCGTGGAACTCGTCCCCAAATCCAGATTGATATCGTCTATAGAGAGCTATCTACAAACTGGTGATCTCCTTCTGGACGAGGGAAAAGCGATGAATATCTGAAGGAAAGCTACCAAGTACACCCTACTTGCAGGGAAGCTTTATAGAATAAGGATGGCTACTCCCATGTTGTGATTCTTGGACGAGAGCGGCATCACTTTAGTTATCACCGAAGTCCTTAAGGGAGCGTACAATAGTCATATTGGCGGAAAAAATATCGCCCACAAGCTATTAAGAGCATGTTATTACTGGCCTACCTTAATGAAGGACAGCAATGCCTTCGTCAAAAAATGTACCCAATGCTAGAGACATGTTGACCTTCACCATGCTCCGGCGAAATTCCTCCATTCGATGACCTCACCTTGGCCATTCTACCAGTGGGCGTGGATATCTTGGGGTCATTCCCTCTGGCACTAGGTCAATTGAAATTCCTGATATTGGGAGTGGACTACTTTACTTACTAAATAGATAAAGGCGGTGGAGAAAATCACGGCAGAAAGGGTCAAAAGTTTCTATTGACAAAGAATCATGTGTCAATACGGCCTCCCAGACGCCACTGTCTCAGACAATAAAATCCAATTCGTCAGCACCGTGGTCACTGACTTCTGTAGAGTTTTGGGTGCCACTGTCGATACGACCTCCCAAAGTAATCCTTAAAGGACTAAAAAATAAATTGGATGATGTTAAAGGTTTTTAGGCGAAATTATTGCACAAGATACTAAGGTTGTACCACACCACGCCTTTATCCACCACCAAGGAAACTCTGTTTTCCATGGTTTATGGGGGGTGCAATGCTGCCTATAGAAATATAGATGGCGTCATGGCGGCGAGCCAATTTCAACGAGGAAACGAACGAGATTGGGTTGAATTATGCAGTAAATTTGATCAACGAGCTTCGAGAAGCCACATGCATCCCAAAATTCGTTGCCAAGCATAGTGCCGCTATGAGATACAGCTATGAGGTAAAGTCGAGGGAGATGAAAATTGGTGGCCTAGTCTTAAAAGAAGTAGTCATACCTGCACAGTAGGTATAGGAAAATATTTCGATGATCTTTATTGATTATCAACATGTAATATATATAGGAATTACAAATGTATAATAGGAAAACTACTTATGTCTAATTATGCCTAATGAATGTAAATATTCTTTGACTATTATCTCATAAGTGTACAATATTTGTTCCAAATATAGTGTATGCTGTCATGTTCTGTCACACCCCCGCAGTTGAAGCGGGAGGTTGGCGTACGCTTAAACTATCTCGGAAATCTTGAAAGAGTATTAAGGGAAGCCCCTTGGTGAATATATCTGCAATTTGATAGCGCGAGGGAACATGCAAGACACGTATTTGTCCACGAGCTACTTTTTCACGTACAAAGTGAATATCCATCTCGATGTGTTTTGTACGTTGATGTTGAACAGGATTCCCAGAAAGATATATGGCACTAATGTTGTCACAGTACACCATAGTAGCTTTGTGTATCGGACAATGTAGTTCGAGAAGTAGGTTACGTAACCAACATGACTCAGAGACGACATTGGCAACTCCACGATATTCAGCTTCAGCACTGGATCGAGACAATGTGGGTTGACGTTTGGACGACCATGATAGCAAGTTGTCTCCAAGGAAAACACAATATCCGGAGGTAGAACGTCTAGTGTCGGGGCATCCTCCCCAATCAACATCTGTGTAAGAGATCAACGATGTAGTGGATGATGGATAGAGATGTAAACCATAGTGACTTGTTCCCTGAATGTAACGCAAAATGCGTCGAAGAGAGTGCATGTGATCGTCCATGGGGTCATGCATAAAAAGACATATTTGTTGTACCGCATATGTAATGTCGGGTCTTGTGAAAGTGAGGTATTGGAGAGCACCGGCAAGGCTACGGTATAATGATGGGTCTTCATAGGGAGTGCTAGTCTTGGCGCTAAGCTTCGGTTTAGTGTCAACCGGAGTGGGACATGATTTGCATGATGACATGCCTGCTCGCTCAAGAATTTCATCTGCATACTTTTTCTGAGATAAGAACAAACCACCATCATGTCGAGTAACTGCAATACCCAAAAAATAACTTAGTGGTCCCAAGTCTTTCATAGCAAATTCAGAACTGAGTTGCGATATTATAGACTTGCGAAGATCATCAGAAGACGCAGTGAGAATGATGTCGTCCACATAAAGAAGAAGATAGGCCATGTGTGTATCTTTCCGGTAGATAAAAAGAGAGTTGTCTGACTTGCTTTGAGAGAATCCGATAGAATATACATAATCTGCAAATCGTTTGTACCATGCTCTTGGAGCTTACTTGAGCCCATACAAAGATTTTCGTAGACAGAAAACATGATGAGGAAGATTTGGATCCTTAAAGCCCAAATGTTGATGCATATACACTGTTTCTTTGAGTTCACCATGTAAAAAGGCATTCTTGACCTCTAACTGATGAATTTTCCATGCTTTAGATAAGGAAATACTGAGTACTGTTCGGATGGTGGCTGGTTTGACAACCGGACTAAAAGACTCTCCACAATCTATGCCAACCTGTTGACCTGCACCGTTACCTACAAGTCGGGCTTTATGCCTCTTAAAAGAACCATCAGATTTTTCTTTATGCCTAAAAATCCACATAGAATGAATAATATTTGCATCAGGTGGACGGGGCACTAAATCCCACGTCTTATTTTGAATCAGAGCATTGTATTCATCATCCATAGCCATTTTCCAATTCGGGTCTTTTAGTGCTAACACAGGGTTACGAGGGAGAGGAGATTTTGTGACTTCGGTGTGGAGATTTATGTATTTTTGGTTGGGTTTAAAAATGCCATGTTGGCTCCTCGTAACTGGTTTGTTGTCAGAGCTAACGGTGGATTGGTAAATGGCTGGAATTGGTATATTTAGTGGAGTAGATGTGGAAGGCAAAGTTTGGGCCGGTTGAGGGGGAGTTGGGGCCGGTCCTAGTTGAGCAGGCGGTGGAGAGTTTTGTTGAGTGATGTTTGGTGTTGTTGGATCTGGTCTAGGTTGTGTGATAAAGTGGTGTATGTAAGGTGACACTTCATCATCAAGAAATTGGTAATTGGTTGGTTTGAGAGTGTGCATCTTTGAAAAAGGAAATTCTGATTCATCAAATAAGACATGGCGACAGACAATGATTTTATTTAGGGATAAGTCATAGCATTTGTACCCACGATGATTTGAAGGATATCCTAAGAAGACACATGGGGTGGAACGAGATTGGAGATTATTTATAGTGGTTGATGAAAAAAGAGGGTAACATAAACAACCGGAAACTCGTAGATGAGTGTAGGATGGATCTTTTTGAAAAAGAATTTTGAGAGGTGATTGATATTTTAACTTTTTATTTGGTAAAATATTCAGTAAATATGTTGCCATTTGTAGAGCATGGTGCCAAAAATTTGGAGGTAAAGAAGCATGAATTAGTAAAGTCCGAATTATATTATTAATAGAACGGGTTTTTCGTTCAGCTTTGCCATTTTGAGAAGAAGTATGAGGACACGAGAAACGAAATGAAATTCCATTTGCTTCACAGAGTTTTTGAAAGGGACCATTGACATATTCTCTACCATTATCACATTGAATATTTTTAACTTCCCGATGAAATTGAGTTTTAATATAGGCTCTTAAATTTTCAAAAGTTGGAAAAACTTGCGATTTGTGTGAAATTGGGAAAGTCCACAAGAAATTCGAATAATCATCTAAATAGAGCACATAATATTTATGACCAGAAGTACTCAATACGGGAGATGTCCATACATCACTGTGTAATATATCAAATGGCATAAAAGTAGAGTTATGTGAATCAATAAATGGCATTTTAACTTGTTTACCAAGCGGACAAGAGTGACAAAAAGTAGAGTTTATTTTTGAATTGGGAATACAATCAATCATTTTATTTTTTCTAAGAGAATCTAAAATAGATGCTCCTGGGTGACCCAAACGGTCGTGCCAAACAGAAGTAGATAAAGCTGCAAACTCGGAAGGCAAAACAGTCTTATTTTTGGTGATGTTGGTGATAGGATAAAGCTGGCCTTGACTTTCACATCTCATTAGAACCATCCCCGTCTGATAATCCTTCACAAAAAAGCCAAACGGATCAAATTCAACAGAAACATGGTTATCGGTAGTGAATTTACGAACGGAAATTAAATTTTTAATTAATTTCGGTGCATGAAGGACATTTGATAAAGCTAGAGGAGGATGAGGGGGAGGTAAGTTAGCACTTCCAAAACCATGAATCGGAACAGAATGGCCATTTCCTACGATAATACTATTATTTTTGCTCAAATTAAAATAAGAAGAGAGATTACCAGTTGTAGCTGTCATGTGCGATGTTGCTCCAGTGTCCATATACCAGGATGGGTCAGACTGAGCAAGATGTAGAGTGTGAAGAGCCGCTTCAATATCTGTCGGGCTTGGTCCAGTGGCAGCAAAGGCAGCAGGTTGGGGTTTTGGTCCAAGAATACCAGATTGTTGTTGTTTTGGGCCAGTATTGGGTTTAGCCCAATAAGATGGGTAAGGGCATGGAGGAGGAGCCCAAGGGTATTGTTGCCATTGTTGTTGCCAAGGAAATTGTTGCTGCCATTGAGGATACTGACTATGTCCACCACTTGAGCTACCGCCGCCGTTGATACCACGACCACCTCTACCAAAGTTCCTCCCCTTGTTACCGCGGTTACCGTTTCTACCGCGATTGTTGTTGTTGCCGCGATTGCTATTGTTGTTGTTGAGAGGGTATCGCACGGGATTGGCAGGAGGGGTAGAGGGAGATGCGTTCGCATCTTCTGATTTCATGAGTAAGGCCGTCAGAGATGATTGGTTTCCAGATTCGCGTGCAACGCGTTGAATCATGGTGGATTCTTCTAATTCCAACCGGGATTTTGCCGTTTCAAACGTCGGCAAGGGATCGTGTTGCTGGATGTATGTAACGAATCCAGCATACGAATCTGTCAGTCCAGAAATCATCTTCAACACAAGACGAGTGTTGTTGACGAGAGAATCAACATTTGCAAGTTGATCTGCGAGGAGTTTCAGGCGATTGCAATATGCTTTTGTTGACGGGAAATCTTCCAAGTGCGTGTTGGCGAATTGATGTTTGAGGTGGACTGCTCTCGAATGTTTGTTATCTTGAAACATAGCCGCAATTCTGTTCCAACATCTTTCAGCAGTATCATTGATAACTAGAATGGAACTAAGAATATCTTGAGTTACGGTGGCATACATCCACTGCAAAACGATCGCGTCGAGACGTTTCCAGAGACCGGGGTCGTTTTTCTTTGTTGCTTCTGCTGTTTGTTTTTCTTTTTTCATCGGTGGGAGGGATGATATGTGTAACACCCCCAATTCTATACAAAACAAATAAGGCATATATTTGCGTAAATCAGAGTAAAGAAAGCATGCATCTCACGAGGGCGTTACACATATTGCAAAATAGAACAAATATTTTATCTTTAAGCATGCAATGGTCATTTCCAAATAACACGGGAATTTAAAACAACATGCAAACCACAGCGGAATAATCATCTCATCAAATAAATGGCAAAATAGGATGATTCCCATACATCATCCACCATGTCTCAACATCTTGGCTCAAGGCCACACATTAACCAGAATAACATATTCAAATACGAATACAATATGAGTAAACAAATATCTCATAACATCGAGTCATAAAAACATAAAACCCAACTTCCATGTGTTACATATGACCAGAGCACAAGTGACTACTTAGTCACGACACCCTACTAGAGATCTAAATCTCGACGCTAATCCTCCTTCGAAGCATCACTATCCATGAAACCTGCACGTTACCAACAAAGGATAACATTCAAACAGAAGGGTGAGAATTCAACTTCTTATAGAAAACATAATAATGTGAAATGTAAAATACAATAAGAATACATTTCAAGAATTCATCACTCTCCCCATAAACATGCATCATATGCAATTAATCAAGATTCACATGTTCATGTCATACAACATAGCTCATTCAATTCTAAGTGATCAAACATGATTCACATATTCACATATATATACATATATCATTAATACATATAAGTTCACATATGTATCACATGTGCTCCAAATCACATATATCACATTCATAACACAACAACAATTCATATAAAATGAGTCACCAAATTCACTTATCACATCTTATACACACATAACAATCACATAATTGCATACATTCAAACATCACATAACACCAATGTGACTCAATGCAAGACATGTGACTCTATGCATGTGGTACCCAATGTGAATCCAATGTTTCACCGCTTTCCGATTCAATGTTTAGAATCCAAGCCACGCTCCCGATCCGGACAAGATCAAAGCCAACACGCCTATTTCCAATTAAGGATCACGTCTGCTACGCCTGTTTCCATTCAAGGATCAACGTCTCTTACCATGTGAACCCAAGTTTCACCGCTTCCACCATAAAGCCGACCATGCTATGAATGTATGTACAATTACCAACAATTTATGCAATTAAGATTATCTCATCAATCTTAACTTACCGCATACCACAATAATCCAACTCTATGAATTATCCGCCAATTGTACACAACATTCACAACACAATTAACAATTACAACAAGGCATAACAACCATCATATATCCAATCACAATCATCATGCATATATTACCACACATCTTACCAATAGTTGTTATTCATTACATACCAAAACGTAACACACATAAAAGCATTTACAAGTATACAATCCACATCTCAATACATACACCTTTAAATGATCATTATCAACAAGACACATTCAAATAGTACATATAAATGTATATTTATATTCATTATAACATATCATGGATATCACATCACTTAACACATATATGAATATTAACCACAAGTCTTATTTCATAATACACACATAAGTAATCACATGTTATCCATATATTAATATCCAATTTAAACTATTCCACATCAACTAGCATTTAGAATTCAATCACATAAATCGCGGTTATCATATCACATAATACATCCATGAACATTGATCATGCACAATTCATCCATAACATACACATATAGGTAAATTTTATTCTCAATTATCATCATAATTTATAAAACAAGTGTCAATCCATTCTATCCTATCATATAGACAATCTCATTAGCTTCCCAACGCTTCGAACGGCGCATAAAACGGAGTTACGGATCAAAAGTTATGGCCTTTCAAAGTTTGGAAAAAGTTCTGTAAAACAGGGTTCGCGGCTCGAACAAAGTTCGCGGCGCGAACTGAGTGAATCAAATAATCCCCAAGTTTCTGCCAAGCAGTTCGCGGCTCGAACAATAGTTCGCGGCGCGAACTGGCGATTTCAGAAAATCCCAAATCTCAGAAAACAGCATGTGAATTTCATCCCAAAACCCTTAAACTCAACCCAAATCAAACTGAAAACACCAACCATCATGAACAACAATAGAATACATGTTATAACCACAAATATAGCACACATTTATGGATCTTCTAACATCATCAAACATCAATTAAAACACAGTTCAAATCATAAGTTCATGCATTTGTTCATAAACCCTAACTTTTCTATGTTTCCATGAAATTGCAAAGATGAAGAGATAATCACAACAACACACATTACCCAATAATATAGTCTATAAGAACTTGGATTCAAACCCTTACCTCTAACTCTTAAATCCACCCTCTTCAAGAAATCTACAATTTCCTTCTTCTTCTCTTCTATGTTCTTTCTCCTCTATTCTCTTCTTTCTCTTCCTTTCCCCCAAATTGTGTTATCTCTAAAACCCTAGTTTTCCTCTTCTTACTATCTTTCTCTTAATGGGCTTCGTTATGTTATTACCCATCCATCCAATTATTAATTAGGCCCAGTACATAGTATACTACTAATATCCTAATTATATCATAAAACACAAATATGCATATTATTAGATATTTCAATTAATTAGTAATACCACATAATAATTAAATAAACAAATAATTAATAAAACACACAAATAAGCTAATAAATAAAATATCTAATAAAATCGGGTTGTTACAACTCTCCCCCACTTAAAATATTTTCGTCCTCAAAAATTCTCTTCAAGCAACTAGCCCCAAGTACAAATCCTTCATTCAACCTTCAAGTATCTTCTCTTATAATCTCAAATCACTCCGCAAACCTCTTAAAAATCCAAAAGAAAACCTCGGAGTTTTATCCAAAACAATACTTGACGAAATACCATGCAGACACACAATTCTCTCGATGTACAACTTAGCAAGTCTTTCCATCAAATAATCCATCCTTATCGGAATAAAATGAACACATTTGTCCGTCTATCCATAATAATCCAAATCGCTTCACAATTACTCGACGTTCTCGGCAAACCTGAAACAAAATCCGTAGAAATACGATCCCACTCCCACTCGGGAATAGATAACTGTTGTACCAACTAAACGGTTTTTTGATGCTCAATCTTTGACTTTTGACAAGTCAAACATGAATAAACAAATTCCGCTATATCTTTCTTCATACTTTACCACTAAACAGTTTCCTCAAATCTTGTTACATTTTAGTAGCATTATGATGTATGCTCAAACCATTACGATGTCCTTCATTTCAAAATTCTCTTATCCAACTTCGAAGTATCAGAAATGCAAACTCGATCACGACCTTTCATGACTCTAATCTCGTCAAAATCCGAAAGTGATTACCTCTACCTTGATTAATCAATGTCATCTCGTTAACCAATTGCAATCCAATTTCTGACTCTCTCTAATCTCGTTAAGAACACCATAAGCAGGCTTCAACATACTAAGCTTAACGCAAGAAGACGTCGCTTCACAACCAAACTCAACTCTCTAGATTGTTCCAATGATTTTCAACTCTTGGATCCTCCTGTTGCACCCCAAAATTTGCCCATTTATTTATATCCAATTGGATTTCATATCACATTCATGTACATACCTCATGTAGGTCATTAATCTAATACATTCATCCATATCACAGTTACTGCTCAAGAAAATTGACAAAAAGAGGCTGAGGTTGGGGAAATTCGTGGTTAAGAAGAATCAGATCTGAGGTCTTATTGAAGAGGATCATTTCCATAGGCATTCTTAAAATCAGGGTTTCATTCTCCCCGATTCAAAGCTCTGATCAGAAGATGCAATCCTCAGGTTCATCAGGTTTTCCAAATGAAGGTTTTTGACCAAAGTCAACCCTGTTGACTTTTTTGGTCAAGATTTAATCAGGAAAATGATTGTGGACGCGAAAATGTGGTTTCCTGGAAAAATATCATTCACTGGAGCTCCTTCGGTTGAGAATTGATTGAGAATGGGGTCAGAAACAATTTAATCGGGAAATTCATCTAAAATCAGAAAAATCAGGAAATGTTGACTTTTTGGTCAAAATCAGAGTCAACTGGCAAATATTGATTATTCGGTGGAAAATTGATCAAGAAAAATCAATAAAATAAATAAAATCAAGTAAATCATCAAAAATTCCATTTTTGGAAAGTTAGTTGAAATTTGAGATTGCTAAAAAGGGTAAGTTCCATACTTAGAAAAATTTGGGGAGTTTTGGAATTCTCAAATTCAGCTGGGCAGCTGACTTCAGAGCATATTTACACAAGGATCTAGGTCTTATTTCAAGACAAGGTCAAGAGCAACATTGTTCCTTTCATGGTCCTCTACAACATTGTAGTTGGGAGTTTTTTCATATGGGGCAAGGATCGAGAGATAAAGAGGCTCAAAGTCAGAAGATTTCACTGAACCAAGGCAAATCTCCAGGCAGCTTCTTCGCCAGCGCATGCAAATGATCAAGCACGTGGCGTGCTGATTTTAAGGTCGATTTTAGAGAAACATAAAGACTCACGAAATACAAACTTGGTATGCATCCTTTCATCTCCATGTTCTCTATCCATTGAAACAAAAATCAAGGTAATTGGATGAGTATTGAACCACATGTGGAGCTCCAAAGTCACACCTTCGCAAAGTTAAAACTGTGCATCCGGCCAAGCTAAAAGCTGTGTCACGCGTACGGGTCAGATTTCAGTGGTGCCCCGCGAAGTTCCAAAGCGTTTTTCTTGAGTTGTAAGTGTTCTCCCTTCAAGCTACTAACACCAATTTGGTTCTATCACATGTCATCTTTGTATTAAGCATAGGTTTGTGCCCAAGGATACTCCATAGCATGAGTTATATATGTTGGAAGTTGGTGTCTTGCCCTAAGGTATGCAAACTCCATGTGAGCAATACAAGTTCGCGTATACGGATACATACACCAGCATTGTTTTCAATTGTCAAAACTGATTCTGTATATACTCATAGAAAAGCAAAAGCTTACTCCATATGGCCATGCAAACCATGCAAAAATAAAAGAGAAAAGGAAGTTTACTACAAATATACAAACTTGTTCACTAAGTTGGGAAGAGAAGCAATAAGCTACAGCAACCTCCACCATACTATCCAATACACCACACATATATAAGTTGAAACTTCATCACAACACATACACGGGGATAATTTTATTTTTGACATTCTTTCAGTTTCATACATCATTCTCATCACACTCTCACTCTCACCACACTCCAACTCCCTCTCTAACCAACTCCATAACCGTTTCCATAACCTTCAATATTCCCTCTTCATCATCTTCATCAACCATAACAACCTCCCTCAACAAACTTCTCCGAGCAACCACCATCACCTACATCCACCATCGACCATCGCCATAACAACAACTTCATCTCTCTCATTTACTCTTCGCCTTGATCTTCATAACAGAATCAAGCCCAACAACTCTCACAAACCTTCATCCACATCTTCAACACTTCAAGGAACTTCGTCACCATCATCTTACTACAAGTTCCAAGAACCATTGCATACTGAGTTTATTTCTCAGTGGAAGACTTATACTGCAAGAGGCCATTGTTGGCACCAGCATCATCTTCAAAGAACAAAGAGAGCAATCGGACTCCTCTTCAAATCTTGATCAATATTTTCCAAGTAAGTGATTCTTTCCATGGCATTAGAAGCATGTATAGGCCTGGAACCCGTCATCAGGGATTGGGTTAGGACAACTAGAACCACCATGTTTTCAAATGTTTGTTGCATTTTGTATGGAGATTGATATGATTCTTGGAACGAAAATCTTGCTGGTTGAATGTGTTGGTTGCGTATATGATTTTTTACTTGGCATGAGGAGTGTTTTAGTGTAATAATCTTTCGTTTTCATGGAGGTAATAGATGTTAGGGTTCAAAGTGTGAGCTTCGGTTTGTAATATAGAAGAGGAATTAAAGAAAACTGAGTGCAGATTCGGATTCAGGGGAGAATTTTGAGTCGGAAGGTGGTGGCTTTTTAAGTTTCCGGGCATTTTAATTTTTTCGACGGAGGTTGTGCCGGAGAAGACGACCGGAACAGTAGGTTCCGGCGTCTGTTAATTGTTCTACCGGAGCTGAGGTGGCGCGACCCTATTGGTCCCTAGGATCTGATTTTTATTTCTTTTTGTCCTTATTATAATCATTGGGAACTGAGGTGTTAACATCTTAGTGGCTGGGAGTCTATTTCGTCTGTTAGTGAATTAATGAGAATGTGACCCATTGATATTCATCACATGCTATTTTCATGTTACATTGTTAATTGAAATAATAAAATCCTATGCTGTATTAATGTAATTCACATGAGCCAGCCACCTTACTGTTTGTAATAGAAACGAAAACGGAAAGAAATAAAAATGTGACGTAAGTCACGTAACATGCATGCTGATTGAAAATGGAAATATAAAATGAAATAAAATAACATGTTGATATTAGATTTGAAATGAGATGAAAGCTGGGCCGAGAATTTTAATTTGGGCTTTGGCACTTTCGTTTTCCACACCTCCCTCAGTCAGGCCCAATGCGCCTTTAGTAAAAACACATCTCATTGCTAATTGCTAGTTCACCCCCAGTTCTAGGCAGATTTATATTTTGTTTTCAATATTGTTTCTCCCATAACTTTTGACTCATTGACCAGTTTTCCTTCAAATAAAAAATGAATAAAAATATGTTTTAGATATTTAAATGTGTGTAAATAATTTTAGTATTTTTTATAGATTTTCAGAATTTAGTTTACTATTTTTAATAAATCATTTGCTTCGGTATATTCATGTTTCCTTTGGTTTTGATAGGTTTTGCAAATTAATTTGGTTAAATGCCTTAGGAATAGAATTTAATTGCCATTTTTTGCATGGATACTGTAGACTAATACATGATAATGTGTAAAAAAAATGAAAGTCCGATTCCATGTTTTGGTTATGTTTTCATTAGGTTTTCTATACACGATTTATGTGCGTTTCTAAACGGATAACCATGTGAATTTGACCTATAATTTGCTTTGCATTTATGCAATAGCCTTAGATCCTTTTTTCACATATAATTAGGGATGTTTAGAGGTCCTAAGACCTGGAGTTGATTTTTTCAAGTCATGTTTTCTTATTTTACTTGATTTTTCTTTTTCACTTGTAAATAACTCACCTTTGGTTAACGATCGCACCATAATTTGTCCGAATGGCCTATAATTTTGTGTGAAACTTCTTGACTTGTTTTGTGATTGCTTAGACACCTTTTAGAGGTCATTAGCTACTGACTTCCATCATTTGATTGCATTCTTCTAACTTCACTCCTAATTTGAATTCTATTAACTAGTTTTGACCTAGTTTTGTATAGTTTTGTTAGAACCTTGTTTGTTTCAAGTTAATTGACTAACATAGATTGGTATAAGGTCTTGGACCTATAAATGAACTAATTGCTACTGACTTTAAGCTTTGTTCATGTTTTCATTTGCTTTTTGTTTCGGTTAATTGATGTTTGTTCACTAATTGTTAAGTAGCGATTCAAGCGATACTTTGGTAACTCTTTGTGAATATTTTCGTATAGTGCCATATGGCTTTTGTGTTTGATTTAGGACACTTATTTCCTTGGTTTGCTACTGCCCTAGGGCTCTCTTCTCATCTTGTTGGAGTTGTAACTCCATTCTTGTGCCACGTTCCCTTAGACTCATCCTTCTTTGTTAAGAGGAATTGAGATAGGTTAGGATAGTTATCCTTGACCTTAGGGCCATTAGACTTAGATTAGAATAACTTAGATTAGAGAATAGGTTAGTTCCCTTTGTTCATTCTTTTTCTTTTCAACTTTAAAACATTAATAAATAAAGATACGAATCACATTAAGAAAGTGATAGAGAAATGAGTGGGATTCATTCCCTAATCTGTTTCTCAATTACTTAGTGGCATAGAAATGAGTGGGATCCATTCCCTAATCTGTTTCTCGGTCACTATTTAATGGGAGAGAAATGAGTGGGATTCATTCCCTAATCTGTTTCTCAAACATTAATTAATGGGAGAGAAGTGAGTGGGATTCATTCCCTAATCTGCTTCTCGATCATTACATAATGGGATAGAAGTGAGTGGGATTCATTCCCTAATCTGCTTCTCGATCATTATACATTTTATGTGATTCTAATCGCAAATAAATTCCCCTTAAAAAAAACACTCAACCAAAAACACTTAAAACGCTTAATAAAGGCTCGAATTAAAACAAAGTGACGAAGTGGTGCGAAACCTTGTATTGGGTTTTGTTCATCATGTAGTTACATAAAAAACACAAACCCAAGTTCATTCTTTTGCCTTGTTAGGCGCTTAAGAACAAGTTAAGTCCTTTCCAAAACTAGGCGTATAAGTCTCCAAAGGTCGAGCATCGTGGATTGTGACCTTAACCGCTGTTCAACTAAAAAACACAAAACAAATGGAAACTATGGAGCCGAACTACGGTCGCTCTGATTCCTTGTAAGGGATACGTAGGCATTGGGTCGCGGGGCCTAAGCGAGCACACTTGTAAATAATTCCTTCTTTTCCCCGTATTTCTTTTGCATTCATTCGCATTTAGGTTTAGACATTAGATACACCCTTTAGATAGAAACAAGCATAGGTGGATACCATCGAGTACGATGGGCGTGAGGGGTGCTAGCACCTTCCCCTTGCGTAACCGACTCCCGTGCCCTGTTCTCTGGTCGAAAGACCTTGTCCTTGTTTCGAGTTAGGTTTTCTGATATTCCTTTCCCGCGATGGGATAAATATATTAGTGGCGACTCTGATTCCATTTTTCGCGGTAGCGACAGCTGGCGACTCTGCTGGGGATGTTGATAGACCTGTTGCTGGTCCATCCTTAGTGAGTCGATCCTAGCCTGCGTTTGTTTGTTTATTTACTGGGTGTTTCTTTGTTTTTATGTCTATACCTTGCATATATGTTTACATGTTTACTTTTCTGCTTGCATATCATGTTTATTTCTGGTTGCATATCATGCATATGGATTATATTCTGTGTTCCTTGGGGTCTTCTGTTCTGTTTTGCAGGTTGGGTGGGTTGTTCTATGAGGTAAAAGGCCCAATACCCAGGCCAGAGTTAACACATAGGATACCTAGGATAGAGTGGATAGTCATGACGCCAACAGAATGTCAGGTTCTGTTGATTGCGATCATGAGACCCACGACCAGTCGAGACTCGAATGGGATACCATTGTTGGCATGTATTTGCAACAATAATGGTGTTTCAGGAGAGTTGTTAACACTGGAGACCTTTTGACCTACCTTGACCTAGATTCACCTGTGAGTGGGGTGGGATATACATGACAGGTACCGTTGGTGACTATTCTATTATGTTGGTGACTATTGGTTCTCCTGGTATTCAAAAAGGTGTCGGATCTTTGATCTCATGACATTTGACCTACCGAGGCTTTATATCTGTTATTCAGAGGATTGCATAGTGGTTACTCGGATTATATGGACCTTGATCCCATGCTTTTGCATTGCATAACATCATTACTTTATCCACTTCATTTGTGGGGGATTCTAAAGTCTGTTTCCAAAAAAAAAAGGGAAAAAAGAGGAAACGAAAAAAGTAGAAAAACAAGAAAAGATGGAAAAGAAAAAAAAGAAAAGATACTATATGCAAAAAAAAAGGAATAAAAGAGAAACAAAAGTTGATGAAAAGACTTTAGGATCCCTTATAAATAAAACATGCATTCATACTATCATGCATTTCATAGTTCTCTCAGAAGCTTATGAGGGCCCTTTCAATTCAAATGTTGACTTCAGCAACGAATTGACTTCTCACCGCTACGTGCTCGAAAGTTAATAATGGAACAACTCCGTGAGGTTTTGAATGAGATGGGAACATAAATGGGGAGTAATGTGAATCAATGTATGAAGGCTTTTCAAGCTTTTTCTCTTAGACAAAGGAAAGTTGAGACAAGTTCGTCAAAAGCCAAATGCAAATGTTAATTTCACCTCAGGGAAAGATCTTATGAATCAGAATGTCTGAAATACTGTTGAGATTCCTATTCATGTCAAGGAGAATTTACATCATGAAGACAAATTGGAAATTGAAGTCTTCAAGTTTCCGATTATTAAAAAAGTGAAAAAAGGTCCCACCTCTTGAAGAAAAGGTTGTAAACCATAAAAGATTGTGACTCCGTGATTTAGACATTGCGGGATTGTGCCTAATGCTTGATGTCAAGAGCTGCAAAGGTCATTTATTCTCCCTCTGGATAGTTTGGACATGCAAGCCGAAGTGATAATCATCTCTTGTACATATGTGGAAATTGCTCGGGGCTCCCGATCGAGGGATAAGCAAGACATTGTCTATCTTGAGCAATGCACCATTCGCATTGCTCGAATCCCTATTGCACTACAAATTCTTATGTGACTCAGTCAGAATCTTTTGCCATGTGGTAATCAAGAGTGTTCTGCAAAGGCATTTCTCATTTTCAAGTTGTTGCTTCATATCATGTGTCATCTCTTCCTGGAATTCTCTTCTCATAATCCTTTACTTGTCAACAGAGATAAAAAGAATATGGGAAACATAACAATGTAATGCAAGTTCCTTGTGCTCAGTTATATCCCTAATGGTTGGTATTTCAGTTGGCATTATGGGTCTTACTTACCACATATATCTCTCCTGAGTTTGATGATCATACTAGTTTCTTCCATTTGTAATGGTGATCACTGATTCTAGCATCTGTATTTGGGGCTCCCGACCGAGGGATAAGCAAGACACTGTCTATCTTGAGTATTGCATCATTTGCATTGCTCGAATCCCTAAAGTAAGGCAAAAATGCACCACTCTTATACGCCTTTGTTGAAACATTCTTCTAGGAAGTAATCTAAAGTGTGTGGAAGGAACATATGATAATGCTAAGTGGCTACCATGCTAGGGCACCTATTCATTCAACTGAAGGTGGTAGGACATTAGAAGGCAGAATTCAAGTCCTCACTTATTTGAGAACGACCATATCCACTCCGAGAGGTTTATGCACAAATTGAAGTCTCAATGGGGTATCAAAGCTACATAAAGCATTCAAGAGCAATAAGTCCATACGGAGTCAAGTCTCCTCAACAAGGGCATTCATTTAGTTCTTTATTGCATTCTCATTGGTAACATTTCATTGTTTGTTTAAGCATTGATTGCATGTAAAAATTTGTTAATTTTTGAATGAAAACCATGATACATTGTTTATGTTTGTCTTGAAGTAATCCTTTCGTTTTCACTCAAAAACAGAAAAAGAAAAAAGTTTTTGGCATTACAATACCAACTTTTACTTATCTCTTGCTTAGGCAACGAGCGGAGGGAGAATGATGAAGAAAAATAATGCAAAATCCCTAATTGTGTGTTTTTGAATAAAACCCTACTTATGATGTACAGGCATTGTTTCAAATCCCCAAACACTGGAGATATAAGGGAGATAGACCCTTGTTAACCCCTTTGAGCCTTGAAGAAGGAGTTTCTTTTCTGATCAGAAAAAACCCTTATTTTTAACCCCGGGGCAGGGTAGTGTTCATTTAACTTGATCAAGTGTTCAAAACTCACCAAATGATATACATTTAAGGATACAACAATGGTTATCCTTCAAAAGGTTGAGGAAAGTCAAAACCGTGATGGTTATCCTGCATCTACCAAGAGGACAAAAGATGACGATACCACAATGGTAATCCTTCATCAATCATGGAATGAGGCCGTCGCAATCACTTCCAACGAATCAACGACAATGCAAGGTCACACGACTTGTTCAAAAAAAAAAGAAGAATGAAAAAAAGAAAGAAAAAAGTGATGAAAGAAAAGAATATAGCAATAAAAAGAAAAATGATGATGAAATAAAATCAAGAACAAAGTCGTGTGATAATGAATCAAAAGAATAAAAGGTGAGTGACTGCCATGTCTAAAAAACCTCATTGATTCCTCAACCGTTTCAAAAATTCCTTGTGAGGGATGAGCACTCATGTTGAGTTAATTGAACTTAGGAGTGGAGAACATCACGAAGGGGGTGGGCACCAAATAATTTTGAGCCTAAAATCCTTTGTTTCTGAAAACCGTGAACCCGGCCAAGTTACAACCCTTAAAAGTCCTAATTGAAGTAGGGTTTATTTCGAAAGTGCACTCCAATGAGATAGCGTTTAACTGACTCTCAATGAAGCGTAACACATATCTATGTTGGTATTGTATTCCCGTCCATCCTTTCATTCACAAGAGGTGGCCACCTCATTGCATAAAAAGTTTTTTAAACTTCAAGACTAGCATAGGCTTTGCATTAGAATTGTCATTCTTAAAATTAACATTCTTTTGCATACAAAACATTTGCTTAAACATCAAGGAAGTTTGTATGATGAGAATCCATGAAGATCTTGATCATGTCAAAGTAAAAAAGACTTGAGAACTCCGTAAAGTAAAAAGAGATCATTATCAAAGCAAGTTATCTGAATACTCCTTTGAGCATGTGCAGTTTGATTCCCTCGTTGTTTGATCATCAAGGGACAAGTGCCTGAAGACTCCAATGAGCCTGATCAGTTTCATAATCTTTTTGATTGGGTACCCTGAGGGGAAAGGGTTGAATTCTCCATTGAGAAGATCAGTTGGTACCTTCTTTGATTAAATACCCTGAAGGGAGAAGTCTGAATACTAGATGTATTAGATGCATTTTGATTAAGTACCCTAAGAGGAAGAGTTTGAAGACTCCATTGAGCGTGATAAAGTTGCTTCCATAGTTTGGTTGATTTCAAAGGAAGTAGACTTGAGGATCATGATAAGATGTACATAATCAGGGGCAATCACGACGAGGAATCTCTCTCGTGAGTTCAGCCTATCTGGGGCAAGCAAATCAAGGTTTGACATCTCAAACTCAATCAATCTGGGTTAATCAAGTCGAGGAATCTCTCTCTTGATTTCAATCAATCTGAAGTAGTGACGTTGAGGAATCTCTCAAGCTCTCTCTGTATGGGGCAATTACGCCGAGGCTCGACAAATCTCTTTAATGACCCGTTGATCAAGGAGTGCCATTTCAAATAATTGAATATGCTGGGGAAGAATTATCTCAAGTAATTGTGGTGTAAGGATCCTTTCGAGGCAAATGTCTTCGTAAATCAGATACCTTCTCAAGTCAGGCAGCCTGGGGCATAATCTTTTGATTTGTGTTGAGAGAAGTGTCATTCACTTGTAAAGTGTAGTTGGCTATCACAGAATGGAGAAGTATCCTAATGCTTTTCCCCAACAAGTTACTCTCTCCCCAAGCATAGGAGTTTATTTCTCCTGAGAATTGATTCCATTCCTCAAGCTTAGGAGTTTATTTCTCCTCAAAAAAGTCTCTCCCCGAGCATAGGAGTGTATTTCTCCTAAGGATTCATCCTCTCCCCAAGTATAGGAGTTTATTTCTCCTCGGAGTTGTTCCACTCATCCCATAAAGAGTTCCTCATCAGGGTTCTCATTCCTAACATAGTAAATTGAGGGAATCCCCTCAAGCTAAAAATTCTCCAAGCTATGGCACATGGTGAGAAGTCAGAAGTATTCTTCAATTCAACGAAGAAGTGTATCTTGCAAGTTAAAGTCCAATGTCTATTGGCATCCCCCCCCACAGAGTTCTTAACACAAAGGGGATTCTCCCTAGTGTCTACCTCTCCTGAGGTTAGAGAAGAAGCTTGACCAACAAGTCAGCGGAATGTTCTTTAAAGGGCCCTCGTTATCTCTACATATAGTAATCATTGCATTCACATTGCATCTACAAAAATGCGTAGCATTTCCATGAATATGGAGCATTACGCCATGAAAAAAATCAAACATGCATAAGCCAAGTTTGTTTGTGCTCCAAAGGCACAAGGTAATAATATTTCCCCAAAAGAAGTCTCACTTTCTCCTCCTCCAAGGTGGATTGGGTACAAAGTTAGTCCTCATTAAGATCATGTTTCATTGGTCAGTTTTCCACTTGCCGTGTTCAATAAAGTCTAACTAAGGTTAGCACCCCCTTTTTTCTAAAGTCTACCTAAGGTTAGCACCTCCTTTTTTCTAAAGTCTAACTAAGGTTAGCACCTCCTTTTTCTAAAGTCTAACTAAGGTTAGCAACTCCCTTTTTTTTTAAAGTCTAACTAAGGTTAGTACCTTCTTTTTCTAAAGTCTAGCTACGGTTAGCACCCTCTTTTCAAAGTCTAACTAAGGTTAGCAATTTGGTTGAGTCGTCTAAGGATGGTTCTTCCTTGTGGAGTCACGCTACGGTTGTGTCTTCTTTTCAAAGTCTAACTAAGGTTAGCAATTTGGTTGAGTCGTCTAAGGATGGTTCTTCCTTGTGGAGTCACGCTACGGTGGTGTCTTCTTTTCAAAGTCTAACTAAGGTTAGCAATTTGGTTGAGTCGTCTAAGGATGGTTCTTCCTTGTGGAGTCACGCTACGGTCGTGTCTTCTTTTCAAAGTCTAACTAAGGTTAGCAATTTGGTTGAGTCGTCTAAGGATGTTTCTTCCTTGTGGAGTCACGCTACGGTTGTGTCTTCTTTTCAAAGTCTAACTAAGGTTAGCAATTTGGTTGAGTCGTCTAAGGATGGTTCTTCCTTGTGGAGTCACGCTACGGTGGTGTCGCCTCTTCTTCAAGTCTAACTACGGTTAGCACTCTCCTTTTCAAGTCTATCTAAGGATAGCAATCTTTTCAAAGTCTAACTAAGGTTAGCAACTTGTCTGGTCCACCTTTGATTCTATTCAACACCTTTGCTTTACCACAGAATGCAAATTTTGATGGTACTTTTGGGTATTCAATCCACTTTCACCTCTCATGTCTAGAACTTGTGTCGTTCGTACATTCAGGTCCAAGAAGATTGAATAGGGGCAGCTGTTGCACCCCAAAATTTGCCCATTTATTTATATCCAATTGGATTTCATATCACATTCATGTACATACCTCATGTAGGTCATTAATCTAATACATTCATCCATATCACAGTTACTGCTCAAGAAAATTGACAAAAAGAGGCTGAGGTTGGGGAAATTCGTGGTTAAGAAGAATCAGATCTGAGGTCTTATTGAAGAGGATCATTTCCATAGGCATTCTTAAAATCAGGGTTTCATTCTCCCCGATTCAAAGCTCTGATCAGAAGATGCAATCCTCAGGTTCATCAGGTTTTCCAAATGAAGGTTTTTGACCAAAGTCAACCCTGTTGACTTTTTTGGTCAAGATTTAATCAGGAAAATGATTGTGGACGCGAAAATGTGGTTTCCTGGAAAAATATCATTCACTGGAGCTCCTTCGGTTGAGAATTGATTGAGAATGGGGTCAGAAACAATTTAATCGGGAAATTCATCTAAAATCAGAAAAATCAGGAAATGTTGACTTTTTGGTCAAAATCAGAGTCAACTGGCAAATATTGATTATTCGGTGGAAAATTGATCAAGAAAAATCAATAAAATAAATAAAATCAAGTAAATCATCAAAAATTCCATTTTTGGAAAGTTAGTTGAAATTTGAGATTGCTAAAAAGGGTAAGTTCCATACTTAGAAAAATTTGGGGAGTTTTGGAATTCTCAAATTCAGCTGGGCAGCTGACTTCAGAGCATATTTACACAAGGATCTAGGTCTTATTTCAAGACAAGGTCAAGAGCAACATTGTTCCTTTCATGGTCCTCTACAACATTGTAGTTGGGAGTTTTTTCATATGGGGCAAGGATCGAGAGATAAAGAGGCTCAAAGTCAGAAGATTTCACTGAACCAAGGCAAATCTCCAGGCAGCTTCTTCGCCAGCGCATGCAAATGATCAAGCACGTGGCGTGCTGATTTTAAGGTCGATTTTAGAGAAACATAAAGACTCACGAAATACAAACTTGGTATGCATCCTTTCATCTCCATGTTCTCTATCCATTGAAACAAAAATCAAGGTAATTGGATGAGTATTGAACCACATGTGGAGCTCCAAAGTCACACCTTCGCAAAGTTAAAACTGTGCATCCGGCCAAGCTAAAAGCTGTGTCACGCGTACGGGTCAGATTTCAGTGGTGCCCCGCGAAGTTCCAAAGCGTTTTTCTTGAGTTGTAAGTGTTCTCCCTTCAAGCTACTAACACCAATTTGGTTCTATCACATGTCATCTTTGTATTAAGCATAGGTTTGTGCCCAAGGATACTCCATAGCATGAGTTATATATGTTGGAAGTTGGTGTCTTGCCCTAAGGTATGCAAACTCCATGTGAGCAATACAAGTTCGCGTATACGGATACATACACCAGCATTGTTTTCAATTGTCAAAACTGATTCTGTATATACTCATAGAAAAGCAAAAGCTTACTCCATATGGCCATGCAAACCATGCAAAAATAAAAGAGAAAAGGAAGTTTACTACAAATATACAAACTTGTTCACTAAGTTGGGAAGAGAAGCAATAAGCTACAGCAACCTCCACCATACTATCCAATACACCACACATATATAAGTTGAAACTTCATCACAACACATACACGGGGATAATTTTATTTTTGACATTCTTTCAGTTTCATACATCATTCTCATCACACTCTCACTCTCACCACACTCCAACTCCCTCTCTAACCAACTCCATAACCGTTTCCATAACCTTCAATATTCCCTCTTCATCATCTTCATCAACCATAACAACCTCCCTCAACAAACTTCTTCGAGCAACCACCATCACCTACATCCACCATCGACCATCGCCATAACAACAACTTCATCTCTCTCATTTACTCTTCGCCTTGATCTTCATAACAGAATCAAGCCCAACAACTCTCACAAACCTTCATCCACATCTTCAACACTTCAAGGAACTTCGTCACCATCATCTTACTACAAGTTCCAAGAACCATTGCATACTGAGTTTATTTCTCAGTGGAAGACTTATACTGCAAGAGGCCATTGTTGGCACCAGCATCATCTTCAAAGAACAAAGAGAGCAATCGGACTCCTCTTCAAATCTTGATCAATATTTTCCAAGTAAGTGATTCTTTCCATGGCATTAGAAGCATGTATAGGCCTGGAACCCGTCATCAGGGATTGGGTTAGGACAACTAGAACCACCATGTTTTCAAATGTTTGTTGCATTTTGTATGGAGATTGATATGATTCTTGGAACGAAAATCTTGCTGGTTGAATGTGTTGGTTGCGTATATGATTTTTTACTTGGCATGAGGAGTGTTTTAGTGTAATAATCTTTCGTTTTCATGGAGGTAATAGATGTTAGGGTTCAAAGTGTGAGCTTCGGTTTGTAATATAGAAGAGGAATTAAAGAAAACTGAGTGCAGATTCGGATTCAGGGGAGAATTTTGAGTCGGAAGGTGGTGGCTTTTTAAGTTTCCGGGCATTTTAATTTTTTCGACGGAGGTTGTGCCGGAGAAGACGACCGGAACAGTAGGTTCCGGCGTCTGTTAATTGTTCTACCGGAGCTGAGGTGGCGCGACCCTATTGGTCCCTAGGATCTGATTTTTATTTCTTTTTGTCCTTATTATAATCATTGGGAACTGAGGTGTTAACATCTTAGTGGCTGGGAGTCTATTTCGTCTGTTAGTGAATTAATGAGAATGTGACCCATTGATATTCATCACATGCTATTTTCATGTTACATTGTTAATTGAAATAATAAAATCCTATGCTGTATTAATGTAATTCACATGAGCCAGCCACCTTACTGTTTGTAATAGAAACGAAAACGGAAAGAAATAAAAATGTGACGTAAGTCACGTAACATGCATGCTGATTGAAAATGGAAATATAAAATGAAATAAAATAACATGTTGATATTAGATTTGAAATGAGATGAAAGCTGGGCCGAGAATTTTAATTTGGGCTTTGGCACTTTCGTTTTCCACACCTCCCTCAGTCAGGCCCAATGCGCCTTCAGTAAAAACACATCTCATTGCTAATTGCTAGTTCACCCCCAGTTCTAGGCAGATTTATATTTTGTTTTCAATATTGTTTCTCCCATAACTTTTGACTCATTGACCAGTTTTCCTTCAAATAAAAAATGAATAAAAATATGTTTTAGATATTTAAATGTGTGTAAATAATTTTAGTATTTTTTATAGATTTTCAGAATTTAGTTTACTATTTTTAATAAATCATTTGCTTCGGTATATTCATGTTTCCTTTGGTTTTGATAGGTTTTGCAAATTAATTTGGTTAAATGCCTTAGGAATAGAATTTAATTGCCATTTTTTGCATGGATACTGTAGACTAATACATGATAATGTGTAAAAAAAATGAAAGTCCGATTCCATGTTTTGGTTATGTTTTCATTAGGTTTTCTATACACAATTTATGTGCGTTTCTAAACGGATAACCATGTGAATTTGACCTATAATTTGCTTTGCATTTATGCAATAGCCTTAGATCCTTTTTTCACATATAATTAGGGATGTTTAGAGGTCCTAAGACCTGGAGTTGATTTTTTCAAGTCATGTTTTCTTATTTTACTTGATTTTTCTTTTTCACTTGTAAATAACTCACCTTTGGTTAACGATCGCACCATAATTTGTCCGAATGGCCTATAATTTTGTGTGAAACTTCTTGACTTGTTTTGTGATTGCTTAGACACCTTTTAGAGGTCATTAGCTACTGACTTCCATCATTTGATTGCATTCTTCTAACTTCACTCCTAATTTGAATTCTATTAACTAGTTTTGACCTAGTTTTGTATAGTTTTGTTAGAACCTTGTTTGTTTCAAGTTAATTGACTAACATAGATTGGTATAAGGTCTTGGACCTATAAATGAACTAATTGCTACTGACTTTAAGCTTTGTTCATGTTTTCATTTGCTTTTTGTTTCGGTTAATTGATGTTTGTTCACTAATTGTTAAGTAGCGATTCAAGCGATACTTTGGTAACTCTTTGTGAATATTTTCGTATAGTGCCATATGGCTTTTGTGTTTGATTTAGGACACTTATTTCCTTGGTTTGCTACTGCCCTAGGGCTCTCTTCTCATCTTGTTGGAGTTGTAACTCCATTCTTGTGCCACGTTCCCTTAGACTCATCCTTCTTTGTTAAGAGGAATTGAGATAGGTTAGGATAGTTATCCTTGACCTTAGGGCCATTAGACTTAGATTAGAATAACTTAGATTAGAGAATAGGTTAGTTCCCTTTGTTCATTCTTTTTCTTTTCAACTTTAAAACATTAATAAATAAAGATACGAATCACATTAAGAAAGTGATAGAGAAATGAGTGGGATTCATTCCCTAATCTGTTTCTCAATTACTTAGTGGCATAGAAATGAGTGGGATCCATTCCCTAATCTGTTTCTCGGTCACTATTTAATGGGAGAGAAATGAGTGGGATTCATTCCCTAATCTGTTTCTCAAACATTAATTAATGGGAGAGAAGTGAGTGGGATTCATTCCCTAATCTGCTTCTCGATCATTACATAATGGGATAGAAGTGAGTGGGATTCATTCCCTAATCTGCTTCTCGATCATTATACATTTTATGTGATTCTAATCGCAAATAAATTCCCCTTAAAAAAACACTCAACCAAAAACACTTAAAACGCTTAATAAAGGCTCGAATTAAAACAAAGTGACGAAGTGGTGCGAAACCTTGTATTGGGTTTTGTTCATCATGTAGTTACATAAAAAACACAAACCCAAGTTCATTCTTTTGCCTTGTTAGGCGCTTAAGAACAAGTTAAGTCCTTTCCAAAACTAGGCGTATAAGTCTCCAAAGGTCGAGCATCGTGGATTGTGACCTTAACCGCTGTTCAACTAAAAAACACAAAACAAATGGAAACTATGGAGCCGAACTACGGTCGCTCTGATTCCTTGTAAGGGATACGTAGGCATTGGGTCGCGGGGCCTAAGCGAGCACACTTGTAAATAATTCCTTCTTTTCCCCGTATTTCTTTTGCATTCATTCGCATTTAGGTTTAGACATTAGATACACCCTTTAGATAGAAACAAGCATAGGTGGATACCATCGAGTACGATGGGCGTGAGGGGTGCTAGCACCTTCCCCTTGCGTAACCGACTCCCGTGCCCTGTTCTCTGGTCGAAAGACCTTGTCCTTGTTTCGAGTTAGGTTTTCTGATATTCCTTTCCCGCGATGGGATAAATATATTAGTGGCGACTCTGATTCCATTTTTCGCGGTAGCGACACCTCCATATAGAAATATGCAATGATTTCCTATTCAATGCATCTGCTACAATATTCACTTTTCCATGATGGTAGTTCAAACTAGAATCATAATCTCTCAAGAATTCCAACCATTTTCGTTTGCCTCATATTCAACTCTCTTTGATCAAACAAATAATGCCTCCAAAGTTTCAAAACAAACACAACGGCGGCCAACTCTAAATCATGTGTCGAATAATTCCTCTCATGAACTTTAAGTTGCCTTGAAGCATAAGCTACCACTTGCCCTTTTTGCATCAAAACGCCTCCCAAACCCAACAATGAAGCATCATAATACACCACAAACGGTTCCAACGAATCCTTCAAAATCAAAATAGGAGCAGAAGTCAACCTTCTCTTAAGCTCTTGAAAATTCGATTCACATTGCGAAGTCCACATAAAAGCTTGTCCTTTCCTAGTCAACAACGTCAACGGCAAAGATAACTTAGAAAATCCCTCAATGAACTTCCTATAATAACCAGCCAAACCAAGAAAACTTCTAATCTCAGAAACAGACTTAGGAGCTTCCCATTGAGATATAGCTTCAATCTTCGACGGGTCAACAGAAATACCTCCGCTAGAGATCACATGGCCAAGAAAACTCACTTCCTTTAACCAAAATTCACACTTCGAAAGCTTAGAAAACAACCTCTTCTCTTTCAACACCGACAACACAATTCTCGAATGCTCAGCATGATCATCTTCACTCTTAGGATCAAAACATCCTTAAAACATTACCTCATTAGGAAATTCCTTCTTCTTACTTGATAAAATAAGTGCAAATCTATAACCATACACTTAGACAAATGAACCTCTTCTCAACAACTCCTCAATTCGACTCTTCAACCTCTCCTTAGTCACTTTACAAAATACCAAATTAGCAAGAGAAGTTTATCTCGTCCAATACGATCTCATTTTCTATCAACAATAGATTAAGGGTGATCAAGTCCTCAATTTGTCAATAGACAATCGAAAATCATAATGAAACATAAACCATCATTACTAAACCATAATAGTGTTCCTTCAGAACTCACACTCGAAATTACTTAACACACCAAGATCCAAAATCCTCTTAAGATTACAATTACTTTCTTCAACTCCAAACAATTTATACCAAAATTCTCATCAACTTGCTCTGACAAAATGAACTAAATAAAATCAATTCCCAAAATCTCTACCAAAGATACTCAACAGACAATTCAAACACACATAAGAAGTTGAAACAAAACTCATAGCAAGCGTATCAATAACCATACTTCCACGCATATCAGATAACACAAGATTCAACCTCTTAGCACAATCCAAAGAAATAAATGAATACGTTGCACCACTATCAATAATAAAGCACGTACCTCAGATTAGCTTATCCTTAGTAGTGGTCTTAGCACCAGACAACGCAAGTACTCTCCCACTCACTTGTTCCTTCTTCGGTTTGTCACACTTGGTACTAATGTGACCTTGCTCTCCATAATTAGCAGCTATGTGGCCTGGCCTGCCACACTTGAAACAAGTAGCAACCTCTTTCTTACACTCAGCAGCACGATGACCTTCAACACCATATCTGAAACACTTAAGTGGAGTAGGATTCGCTCCCCCACTTAGCTTCTTGCCAAAACCAGCTTGTTCCCTCTTGACATCATAAGGTCTCCCACTGGATTGTCCTCCTCCTCGTTTCAACTTTAGAAACTCCACTTCTTTCGTCCCACGCACGTCTTCTGGAAAATAGTTTTCCAAAAATGCATCACGAAAAAGAGTCCAAGTGACTTCAATACCTTCTCTTTCAAATCTCTGCACAGTATTACTCCACCAATCGTCAGCTCCTTTCGTCAGCATGTGAGTACCCAACTGCACCTTCTGTACATCCGTACAAATCATGATTTGAAAAATCTTTTCCATTTCTCTCATCCATGCATGTGCTTTGTCCGGTCCATACTTTCCTTCAAAAGTCGGCAGATTGCACCTTAGGAAGTCTCCAAAAGCACAGAACTCATCCTTCCCTCCATAACCGGAATTCTCTTGCGGCACTTGTCCAATCGCACCAGTCCACCTCATCACCGCCTCAACATTAATGCTAACATTCCTTCCTGCAGCCATTATCCTAAGACATCCAACGACCAACAAACAACAGTATCGATTGTGTCAGATACACAAATCCAATACAAAAGGATAGGAAAACATAAATGACCTGGCCAACTGACCGACCGTGCTCTGATACCACTATGTAACACCCCCAATTCTATACTAAACAAATAAGGCATATATTTGCATAAATCAGAGTAAAGAAAGCATGCATCTCACGAGGGCATTACACATATTGCAAAATAGAACAAATATTTTATCTTTAAACATGCAATGGTCATTTCCAAATAACACGGGAATTTAAAACAACATGCAAACCACAGCGGAATAATCATCTCATCAAATAAATGGCAAAATAGGATGATTCCCATACATCATCCACCATGTCTCAACATCTTGGCTCAAGGCCACACATTAACCAGAATAACATATTCAAATACGAATACAATATGAGTAAACAAATATCTCATAACATCGAGTCATAAAAACATAAAACCCAACTTCCATGTGTTACATATGACCAGAGCACAAGTGACTACTTAGTCACGACACCCTACTAGAGATCTAAATCTCGACGCTAATCCTCCTTCGAAGCATCACTATCCATGAAACCTGCACGTTACCAACAAAGGATAACATTCAAACAGAAGGGTGGGAATTCAACTTCTTATAGAAAACATAATAATGTGAAATGTAAAATACAATAAGAATACATTTCAAGAATTCATCACTCTCCCCATAAACATGCATCATATGCAATTAATCAAGATTCACATGTTCATGTCATACAACATAGCTCATTCAATTCTAAGTGATCAAACATGATTCACATATTCACATATATATACATATATCATTAATACATATAAGTTCACATATGTATCACATGTGCTCCAAATCACATATATCACATTCATAACACAACAACAATTCATATAAAATGAGTCACCAAATTCACTTATCACATCTTATACACACATAACAATCACATAATTGCATACATTCAAACATCACATAACACCAATGTGACTCAATGCAAGACATGTGACTCTATGCATGTGGTACCCAATGTGAATCCAATGTTTCATCGCTTTCTGATTCAATGTTTAGAATCCAAGCCACGCTCCCGATCCGGACAAGATCAAAGCCAACACGCCTATTTCCAATTAAGGATCACGTCTGCTACGCCTGTTTCCATTCAAGGATCAACGTCTCTTACCATGTGAACCCAAGTTTCACCGCTTCCACCATAAAGCCGACCATGCTATGAATGTATGTACAATTACCAACAATTTATGCAATTAAGATTATCTCATCAATCTTAACTTACCGCATACCACAATAATCCAACTCTATGAATTATCCGCCAATTGTACACAACATTCACAACACAATTAACAATTACAACAAGGCATAACAACCATCATATATCCAATCACAATCATCATGCATATATTACCACACATCTTACCTATAGTTGTTATTCATTACATACCAAAACGTAACACACATAAAAGCATTTACAAGTATACAATCCACATCTCAATACATACACCTTTAAATGATCATTATCAACAAGACACATTCAAATAGTACATATAAATGTATATTTATATTCATTATAACATATCATGGATATCACATCACTTAACACATATATGAATATTAACCACAAGTCTTATTTCATAATACACACATAAGTAATCACATGTTATCCATATATTAATATCCAATTTAAACTATTCCACATCAACTAGCATTTAGAATTCAATCACATAAATCGCGGTTATCATATCACATAATACATCCATGAACATTGATCATGCACAATTCATCCATAACATACACATATAGGTAAATGTTATTCTCAATTATCATCATAATTTATAAAACAAGTGTCAATCCATTCTATCCTATCATATAGACAATCTCATTAGCTTCCCAACGCTTCGAACGGCGCATAAAACGGAGTTACGGATCAAAAGTTATGGCCTTTCAAAGTTTGGAAAAAATTCTGTAAAACAGGGTTCGCGGCTCGAACAAAGTTCGCGGCGCGAACTGAGTGAATCAAATAATCCCCAAGTTTCTGCCAAGCAGTTCGCGGCTCGAACAATAGTTCGCGGCGCGAACTGGCGATTTCAGAAAATCCCAAATCTCAGAAAACAGCATGTGAATTTCATCCCAAAACCCTTAAACTCAACCCAAATCAAACTGAAAACACCAACCATCATGAACAACAATAGAATATATGTTATAACCACAAATATAGCACACATTTATGGATCTTCTAACATCATAACATCATCAAACATCAATTAAAACACAGTTCAAATCATAAGTTCATGCATTTGTTCATAAACCCTAACTTTTCTATGTTTCCATGAAATTGCAAAGATGAAGAGATAATCACAACAACACACATTACCCAATCATATAATCTATAAGAACTTGGATTCAAACCCTTACCTCTAACTCTTAAATCCACCCTCTTCAAGAAATCTACAATTTCCTTCTTCTTCTCTTCTATGTTCTTTCTCCTCTATTCTCTTCTTTCTCTTCCTTTCCCCCAAATTGTGTTATCTCTAAAACCCTAGTTTTCCTCTTCTTACTATCTTTCTCTTAATGGGCTTAGTTATGTTATTACCCATCCATCCAATTATTAATTAGGCCCAGTACATAGTATACTACTAATATCCTAATTATATCATAAAACACAAATATGCATATTAGTAGATATTTCAATTAATTAGTAATACCACATAATAATTAAATAAACAAATAATTAATAAAACACACAAATAAGCTAATAAATAAAATATCTAATAAAATCGGGTTGTTACACTATGATGAAGCACGTTATGAACACACGCTTGAACTTGAAACAGCGCAGACCATGAGAGATGGAGGCTTGAATCGTTGTCCAACGTGATTGGAATGATGGATTTCACGTTGGTGATTCCAAAAGCAGTGTGGAATTTGGGTTGTTGGGTTGTTGTTTCAGATGTTGGGGCTGTCATGGCTGCAGGTAAGGGATAGTTTGGGTGGTGCGGAAGAGTTTGAATGGTGGCTAGAAATGAAGGCTGATCGAAAAACTAGCTCTGATACCATATAGGAAAATATTTCGATGATCTTTATTGATTATCAACATGTAATATATACAGGAATTAAAAATGTATAATAGAAAAACTACTTATGTCTAATTATGCCTAATGAATGTAAATATTCTTTGACTATTATCTCATAAGTGTATAATATTTGTTCCAAATATAGTGTATGCTGTCATGTTCTGTCAGTAGGAGAAGCTACAAGCCAATTGGGGAAGACCATATCGCATATACCAAAAGCTCCCTCACAAAGTGTACAAATTGCAAGAGCTCGAAGGATCGCTCCTACCCCGGACTTAGAATGTGCTCCATCTTCAATATCACCATAGTTAAAGTTATTGTAATTTTCATGTAAACATTGTGCATGTGTAATTCTTGACTCTCTTTTGTCTCGTTTAGTCGGGAACCCCCCTTTTTGAAACATTTTGCCTGCTGGACTTCAATAAATTACACTAACAATTACACTTCTTTTACTCTTGATATTACTTTAATCTAATGACTATTAAATGACCACTTAGTGATTCAGATGATTCTTATTAAAGATAGTTCATTCCATTTTCGTAATAAATAAAAACATGTTTCTTTTTAATATTTTTTAAAAGGGTTAAATATGTTTTTGGTCCCTACAAAATTATCAATTTTAAGATTTAATCCTTATACAAAAAGTCATGTTTTAGTCCCTACAAAATTAGTTATGCACGTAGTTTTAGTCCATGTAGAATGACTAAAACGTCATGCAAAACCAATTTTATAAGGACTAAAACATGACTTTTTTTATAGGGACTGAAAGTCAAAATTTGAGATATTTATAAGGACCAAAAACATATTTAACCCTTTCTTAAAAAAACATAAAGATTTTTCAATATTTCTAAAAAATTCATTATACATAATAAAAAATAATTTCATCTTATTTTTAAATAATCTCGTTTTTTCTGTAAACTAAATTTTATTCTATTCAGGTAAAGTAAATAATGAATCATAACTCAAATTTTTTTTTGAAATTATGATTCTTATTTTAAAACAAAATAATTTTTTTCAAATTATTTAAATTAAATTGAATTATATTAATTTAAAGTAAATAATAAAACAAAATTTACTTGAAGTGAAGAAGTCTAAATTCATCCGATAATAAATAAATACGTGATTCTTTTTAATATTTTATTTATAAAATATGATTTTTAAAAATTATTATTAATAAATGTGGTTTTTAATAAGACTAAATTCTTTTCTCTCAATTTTATACAAAATTTTCTATTTTTTAATTTTTTTTTTAAATCAAATAATATTTTATTGACTTAAATCAAATAAAATTGTTGTTCTATAAATAACAAAAATACACTTTTATTAGCTTTATTATTATTATTATTATTATTATTATCTCACTTTTCACTTTTCATTTTCACTTTTTATAACTTTATTATTATTATTATTTCTAATAAATTATTAATCAAAATATTCTAATAATTTTTTAATAAAAGATTATTATGATAATTTTAAATGATTGTTAATTTACATTTAAAATAATATTTAATTTTTAAAAATTAACTTTAATAATTGAAAATTAATAACGAAGAAATAATAATTTGAAATAATTTTTATTTTAAGATACAATATTTTTATGAAAATAATAATAATTTTAGTTTATAATTAAATTATTTCAATTATAATGAATTAAAAAATATACTTAAAAAGGTGTGTTATTGAATAAAATACAAAAATGTGGGCCACTTATCATTAACTTTAACTTATATGATTCAAAATATTATTATATTAATATATGTCATTAATTAAGTTTATACAATTAAAATAATATTTGCACCATTAAAAATTAAAAAAAAATTGTTATTGATGTCTTTTCACAAATATATGTTATCAATGTAAATAGGAGAAATATATATATATATATATATATATATATATATATATATATATATATATATATATATATTATATATATATTATATATATATATATATATATATATATTATATATATATTATATATATAATATATATATATATATATATATATATATATATATATATATATATATATATATATATATATATATATATATATATATATATATATATATATCAAGGAAAAAGTATATTACTTACTCAATCGTACAATACTACTATTATTATAGTCAAATTCTATTAGAATTAAATTTTATTGATTCAAATATTTTTGTAAATGATACCTAAACAAAAATAATATTTGTATACGGAAAAAAATTTATTATTGATCTAAATATTTTTATATATGAAAAATGGTATTTATGACCCAAAAAAATTTATTCAAAAAAAGGTATACGGAAAAAAAAACTACAATTGATCTAAATATTTTCATATACGAAAATTTACCACTGACTCAGATACTTTTGTAAGCGATACCTAAACATAAAAAATATTTGTATAGGGTAAAAATCTATTAATGATCAAAATATTTTTATATTAGAAAAATGGTATTTGTGATCCAAAAAAAATTGATTCAAAAATTGTATACGGGAAAAAAATATATTATTGACTTAAATATTTCTATATACAAAAATTTACTAATGATCCAAATATCTTTTTAAATAACACTTAAACATTATTAATTTAAATATTTTATATACGAAAGATGATATTTATGATCCAAAAATAATATACAGAAAAACAATTTTATTTATTTAAATATTTTGTATACAAAAAAATCTATTATTGATTTAAATTTTTTTCTTTCTTAATCTTCTATTTAAAATAAATATATAATGTAAACAAATACGCGTACCAAATCAGAACTTGTGCGTATGCACGGATTTGTTACTAGTTAACAGTTGAGATTTGGTATAAAAATTTTAGACTTATATTGGATGTAAACGGAATTTGAATATATATATATATATATATATATATATATATATATATATATATATATATATATATATATATATATATATATATATATATATATATATATATATATATATATATATATATATACTAAAAACTTAATTAAAATAAATTTGATAACTACAAATATTTTATATTTAATATTAATAGTTTTGGTGAGAAGTAATTGAACTTAAAACATGTAAAAAACATAAAAGTGGAAAATAGCACATTTATGGTTATTAAATGTCAAAAATTATTTTAACCTTTAATAATATAAGTAAAATATTATACTTTTCTGAAAAAAAATTCAATAAAGATGTGTAATGTGATGAAAGTCAACATAAATTTGTTAAAAAGTTTTGAAATGTTAAATTATTGAACAAGTTGAAGAAAAAAAATCTCTATTTTAATATTGTGTACTACTATTTCTTCTTTTATTTTAACAGCATATAAACTTTTGAACATAAAATAAAAAATTAATTTAATTCTAAAAAATATGTATATTTTTCTCAAGTCATAATTTTTAATTTTACTTCTCAAACAAACCAGAAGACAAATTTTTACAATTGTACATGTGGATTCATTGTTTTAGTTATCAAAAAAATCATCTTCAAACCATATATAACTATTTATCAATAGTAAATTTTTAAAAACTAAACAAACCAAAATAATGTACTTACCTCTCACAATATTCATTATTATCAAACTTTATATACTTTATTTATGAGAGAAAAAGATGTACTTTTTAGTTGGGTTACACTTTTGAAATAATGTATTTTATTTTATAAAGTTATTTACCTCGTGAAAATCACAGATTTTTGTACCTAATTATTAAGTTAATTATATGAAGCATATGATATTTTATTAAATTTTAAAACTATTTGATATTCGATCATAATATTTTTTAAGATATATATATATATATATATATATATATATATATATATATATATATATATATATATATATATATATATATATATATATATATATATATATATATATATATATATATATATATATATATATATATATATATATATATATATATATATATATATATATATATGAGGAGGGTTATATTGACTCCAAGAGTAAGTGTTTAACACTTACTCCAAATCATAACCATTGATTTTCATTAATCTAACGGTTTTAATTAATCATTTAATCTAATTATTTTAGGAAATATTTTTTTATATAAAACTTTAATTAAAACCGTTGGATTACTGATAATCAATGGTTATGATTTGGAGTAAGTGTTGAACACTTACTCTTGGAGTCAATATAACCCTCCTCTATATATATATATATATATATATATATATATATATATATATATATATATATATATATATATATATATATATATATATATATATATATATATATATATATATATATATATATATATATGAGAATGACATATTTATATGAGAATGAATCTGAACCATTGGATTTTAAAATAAATGGTGGAGATTATGGGTGAATCTTTTTTTCTCTCTCCTACCTCATTTATTTCAAAATGTAGGAGAGAGAAAAAAAGATTCACCCATAATCTCCACCATTTATTTTAAAATTCAATTGTTCAGATTCATTCTCACATTCTCATATAAATGTGTTATTCTCATATGATATGCCATATATATATATATATATATATATATATATATATATATATATATATATATATATATATATATATATATATATATATATATATATATATATATCAACTATTAAAATATACATAAATAAATTCTTAACTTGTTTGAAACTTTGTATTTTTTTTTTTAAATGAGATCATATCAAAATAGACGAAGATGATACAAAACGATTGGGGGATAACCCCCAAAACTCTATCAAGAGACAATAAACCTATAGAATGGCAAACCGAACCAATTTTTTATAAAATCTGCTTGAATAGAAGTCGGAATGATAGAGTAGTAAGTAATATCAGTTAAACTAAGGCCTAAGTTAACAAAAGCATCAGTACAACTGTTGTCTTCCCTATACATGTGAGAGCCTAAAAAGTTCCAATTAGATTAATTCAAGATCATCAAGATAATATAATTCAACAATTAGATTAATTTAATTTAATTTATAAAAAAAAAATTAAAGGTGTTTTTTTAATATCGGATTTTATTAATTATATCTTTTTGAAATCAAACATAAATAATATTTTTAAATAAATATGCTCTTTCTCACATCATCAATCTCCTATATAAACCATTCTCTAGTGCATCATTGGTAATATAAACAAAAAATATTTCATCTTATTGCATATCAAACTAAGATTTTCATCACCATGGCAACTAGATGCTTATGCTTAGCAACAATAATGCTTACTGCAAGCATTTTAGTGTTAGGAATTTCTGCTCAAATTGAATGTGGTGGTAACCTAGTTGGCCTTGAAACGCAATGTTTGCCTTTCATTAAAAAGGAGGGGAAAACAGTTCCACCATCAGCAGCTTGTTGTGCAGCATTAAAAGGTGCTGATATCTCATGTTATTGTAAATATCTGGGTCCTATTGAGAGTCAGATCAGCATTGAAAAAGTTTTGTATGTGGCAAAATATTGTCAAGCTAAAAATATTCCTACGGACAAGTGTGGAAGTAAGTTACCATCTTTTTATTACCTATCTAACAAAAATTATTTTTTTATGAAAAATAATAATAATTTTCATTTACATTTCTACTCTTTCAGGTTTTATTATTCCTCATCCTCCTCCTTCATCTAAGGCTTGAAGACTGAAAGTGATGCTCATGAATAAAATAAAATAGACTTGTGATGCGTCTTTTTAGTTATTATTTTATGTTTTCCCTTCCTTTTATTTGTATTTACAAGAGATCAATTACATGATCCCATTATGATGAATATAAAAAGTGCATCATACATGTATTAATTCTATTTTAAAGCTCGTTTGACCCAACTTTTTTAAGTCTTAAAAATTACTTTAAAGTTAAAGTTAAAACTAAGAGCTTTTAAAATAAAGTTAAAGTTGTTTGGTTATGATTATTTTTTAAACTTTAAAATTAGTTTTAATTTAAAAGTTGTTTCAAATTTAGTAATTTAACACCTCTGATAACTCTTTACTACATATCTTTATAACAAAATTCACCATTATATTAAAAATTATTATGATATAGATCATGTATATAGAATTTAACATCAATCGGAGATCGTTAGATATGTGTACGAGATGCATAAAAACTAACATCTTATAAAACTTCAACAAAACCGTTAATATTGATCATTCTCTTTAACATATCAAATGATTTCCGATTGATGTTAAATTTTATAGACATGATATATATGATGTTAGATTTCAATCCAACGGTAAATTTTGTTATATGGATATGCAGTAAAAAGTTATCGGAGATGACATTTTACTAAGAAATTAATAATATTATTATTGAAAATCCTAGTATTATTATTAAAAAAGAATAATTAAAATATAACTCTAGATGTTATGAACCATAGAAAAATTTGAAAAAAACTTACCGTCTATTGTACTAGTGCCATTTTTTTTAAAGAAAAGTGTTTTCAACGGAATTCGAACCGCGACCACATGTTTTAAGCTCCAAAAAAGTTGGTTTCAACTCCTTTTTTACAAGCTCCTTTTATTCTATTTTTTGTCTTTAAAAAAAAGCTACTTTTTTCATAAGAGCTTTATAAAAAATGTGTTTGGCCCTCCACCTCCTTATAAGGAGAAGAAAAGTAGATAAAAATTTGGGCCAAACAGTC
>NC_081180.1:121555900-121689974 GCF_029867415.1 Vicia villosa | reverse complement strand
CACAATACTCCTGGTCATTTTAATAACACTCAATATAAAATCACAATTTAACCTGGATATGCATTCACAGCGGAAAATATGATACTCATGTGATTCATAATGATTCATGTCCCATACCATGATCATACATCGACTAATAGTCTCAATTCAACATAAAACATAATCAAAAGGTTTGGCTTGTAAGCCTCTCAAAAGACATGTAACCAATAAACAAGTTCACAAGTCATAGCATAATACATACGCAAATATAACATGAGTTTAATACACCTAGTCTACCCAGTGTTACATGACCAGAGCATCGACTCACTACCTAGTCTCCAATAACCAAGGAAGAATCTCCGGCAAAGTCTCGCACAAGCTACTAAACTCCAGAACCTGCACGTCGCCAACGAGGGCAACATTAAAACAGAAGGGTGAGAATACGAACCATTATGAAGAAGGTATAACAGAATATAATGGTTAAATCAACACTTCAAGTAAGTAGTCATACTATGTAAAACCATATAGATAATAGTAATCAACCTATATTCCACATGTTATCGAGTATACAATAAGCTTTAATAGTATAATATTTTCAATTCTACTATTATATTCTCAATTAAGTACACAATCATAGTTATCACATATTCACACATCTTATCAAGTATGTGTCCAAACTTCACTTGTTTCAATTATCAAACTCATGCACATATCACAACTACATCAATTTCACATACTCAGTTATCGCATAATTTTAATGTGACTCTATGCAAGATATGTGACGCTATGCATGTGGTACCGAATTGTGAACCCAAGGTTTCACCGCTTTCCGATTCAATATCTAGAATCCAAGACACGCTTCGGATCCGGACAAGACCAAAGCCCACCAAAATGTAAACATATAGTTTACCGCTTCCGATTCACTCTAGAATCTAAGCCTCGCTTTTGTTTCAAAGCAAACCACCTTTGTTTCAAGGCACACCATGATATGAATGTATGTACAATGTTAACAAACATACGCAATCAAGATCATCTCTACCATCTTAATATTTAGCATATCACAATAATCCAACTCGATGAATTATCCACCAATTGTACACAACATTCACAACACATACATATCATTCACATATAAAAGCAAATAATCAATTACGATTCACAAAATCCAATTAACACTAGTAAATCATACTATCTCATGTTAATTCGTATTTGCCAAAATATAAGAATATACACTTTCAACACCAAACAATTACTTATTAGAGTTAATACTACCAACTACTCAAAGAGAATCATTAACGGGACATCATCATTGGCATAGCAATATATATATTTCTCAACATACATATTCAACCAATATGCAAATTTGGTCCATTTCATAAAATACCGCAATTTACCGATAAACCGAATAATTTATCCAAGTCCAAATATATTCAAATTAAATAGATTTATTGAAATTAATTTAATCAATCAATCAATAATCACCCTATATTAATTTTTATTCACTTATTTTTCTATTCCAAAATCAATATCAAATATAAAAATATATTCAAATCTACACTATTTCGGTCGGTTTGTAAATATCACATTTTCAACAAAATAATACCACCACGTTAGTCTACTAATTAAACTTAGTTACCACGTAAATTTTCATCAAATTCCGGACAACTAATTATACTGTTTAATTCCGCTATTCGGTCAAACGGGACTGTTTTGCATTTTTATTTCCTAACTGTTTCAATACTTCATTGTTTGCTCTACAGTAAGAGGAAAGAATACTCTCTCGCTACAGTAAGTGGAACAATATATAGCATTCACTTATTTCATATTGTGTGCTACAATAAGTAGAACTAATATATATATATATATATATATATATATATATATATATATATATATATATATATATATTACAAAATACAAGTTATCCTATCGATTCGGCCTTCCCATCATCTGTTGACAGAAAACTTTTACCAAATCAATAATCATGCAGAAGTAAATAGTAGAAGGTAAAAGACAAAATTAATTGCTAACCCAGTTCGGTGCAACTAACCTACATGTGCCTTATTTTCCTTGCTTATCCAAAAATATATGTTTCTTTTATATATATATATATCACAGACTGGAAATGCTGCCACAAGTATTCATATAATGAAGTTAAATGCTACCGTAAAGAATTGATTTGTTTTTAAACTACACACATACCTGTATGCAAAATCCAACCATCATCATGCTTATATAAAATACTATAAATTAAGGTGACCCTTATGTACCTAATGTGTCGAAGGGAAAACGAAGAGAAATACAGAGAAAGGGAGTCATAGTGTGCCTCATGCCTAATATCCACTTGCAATCTAAAAGAAAAATACAAAGAAGAGAATTGTTTACTCTATATGTGTTATCGTCACTGCCCTCAACCAAAGCGCTAAATCCTCCTTCTTTCATTCCAGGATACAAGATACCCATTGTTAGTTCATGTGCTCAGTTATATAGTTTCAAACAAACAACACGAAGTAAAATCAAACATAAACAGTAATTTATTCATACCCTAAATCCCACATACAATTCCTCATGTTTCCATTTAGGTAGAAGGAATCTCCCCTTACCTCTTGATTTCTCCTCCAAAACCCTAGCTTTCCTCTTCTTGTTCCTCTCCTCCACTTCTATTCTTGAAAACCAGAAAAATGAAAATGATGCTTCTACCCCTTATTTCCTCTCTTACTATCTTTATTTATTATATTGGGCTTTAAAATTAATAACACCCCCCAATTGCTTATAACTCTAATAAATAGGCCCAATTAATCTAACTCTCTAATAACTTAATTAATTCTATTAAACACAAATGCATTCAAGTTTAATTAATTAAATTAATAATTAAATCTCATAACGATTAAATAATTAATTAACACACTAAAAGTATAAAATATTATAATAAAATAAATACTATAAAAACGGGCTGTTACAGCAACTCCCTCATGCATAAAGGGAATTCCACATATGGGGCGACCCTAACATATGTCTCTAAGTGTCAACAACGAGCAAAGCTTTCTCATTTCTGATGGGAAACCTCTAAGGTCTTTCATTAAAAGAAAAATGGTCTCTAATTATGTGATATTTCCTTGTGAAAACATGTCGCTAAAAGTGACGTTGCGATGTGACATCCATGTTGCAACTCACACTACAAGACAAATGGTTTCCAACTATGTGTTTTTGCCACGTGAAAATCATGTCACAAAAAATGAAAACTGTGAAGTGAAAATCATGTGGCTAATGAGGTTTACACATGTTACGATGTATTGGGGGGAATTTTAAAATTTTCAAAAAATTGCCTGTGGTGTGAAAATCACGTGGCTAATCAGTGTTTTTTAGCACTTATCAAAATATTAACTTCTTCTTCTTTTTACTTCCCTTATATCCTATTTCTCCCTTTTTCTAATTTTCACAAAACATAAACCTCTTCTTCTTTTTACTTCCTTTCTCTCCAAAATAAAAATCACATCAACGTCTAGTGTTGGCATGGCAGAAACCAGTGGTTCCTGTAGAATTTCTGGCATTTGATTTGGCATGGTGAAAATAGATGGTTCTTGTGGAATCTCTAGAGAAGGAAGAATAACATCCAGTGTTGGAGTATGGATAATTGGTTGTTGTTGTGGAATCTGTGGTGTTGGGTTTGGCATGGTGAAATATGGTGATTCTTGTGGAAGTTCTAGAACCATGGGAGGGAGAGAAAAAACGTCAGGTGGTGAAGATGAAAATGAAAATGGACGTTGGGGTATCATAACTATTGGGACAAGTGGTGGTGGTAATTTTGATAAGTTAGGATGTGACTTTTATGTGAACAAGTTGTGATGTGATTTTCACGCCGCAAATAAGTTGCGACTTGCATTTTTGTGACATGTTTTGTCACATCTCTAAATTGCGTGTTGCGATATGATATTTTTGTTTGTGAAGTGGTTTTCGCGTGGCTAATAAGTGTTTTTTAGTGTTTGACATTGTAAGATAATCGCATCATAGCGAGGGATTTATGTTAGGGATAAAACTCCTTGCAAAATAAGTGAGGTTGATAGGGATTAACCCCTCGCAATGCATGTTTTTTTTAATATTGATGCAACATTGACAGGGTGTTAATTCCTTGCAATATTTATTTTCTTTTAAAATGTATAGAGGGAATAAATTAGATGGGTAGAATACGTAAAAATTTTCAATTGTTCTGACACCTGTCTTTTTCCTTATTTTGCGAGGAATTCTTCACATTGCAAGTTCATATAGTTTTCAAGTGTTTTGACGCGCCTGACCATACTCTAATGACATGTCTTTTAGTTACGTAATACAACATTTATCGTCTCTTGCAACACTGGAAAAGTATTACCAGAGCCATTAAAATTGTTGCCTAAAACAATAGGCAACAATTTTTAGGTGTCTTCGATATAAGCGTTGATTTAACGCTTATTTTCTCTTTGGCACACTATTCGTAAACGACGCCTATAATATTGGGATAGGGGACGTTTTTCCATGGATCTTAAGGCAACGCTTTTTCGGTGTTGCCATAAACACCAACAATTATGAAGTGTTTCCTTAGAGTAATATTTTGAAAACTACATACAATGGCCATGATACAACCGTGGCCAAGTGATAAAATTTTTTTTATATAAAAATTTAGGACAATTGTAGGGCTCAAGTCATCTAAAGTACCTTAATGTTCATCAATTAACCATAGTTGAACTATACACATGATTCTTTAAATTAAGTAATGCAATACATAAATTTAAATTTGATATTAATTAGAAAGAGTTGAGTTTATACATAAGATTCTTTAAATTAATATAATAATTCAGTTTGTCAAGCACAAAAATTATCTACTTATATCTAAGGACATGTGGTGAATTCGGTTTGTAACTTGAAGTGCAATAAATCCAATACTCAAATAATGAATATACATAACCGGGTTGGTGTGGTCATCCCACCCATCATCAAGCTCCTTTCTCGATTGAAAAGTGTACGCCGATAAAATTCACGTGTCTTCGACGCTTCTCAACGTTATTTCCTCTCCATGATTTTTCTCTACGTAGGGCATTGACATGATTGGAATGATTGAACCCAAGGCTTCGAACGTGTCATACCCCAATTTTTGACCTAAGATACCACCTCATATCACAACATATGCATCATTTGCATCTCTAACAAATTGCATAGCTTGTGTTTGCTACTTGTGCTCAGCAGGGTTTAATCAAGAAATCACTCATCAGTACAAGTAACAACCAATTAGGGTTTTGTTCTCCCTTCATCTCAAATGAATCATCTTCATCAACAATTAACATTTGGTCCTCAGAGATTCATTTCAACAAGCTCAAAGGCTCTAAATCAACCAGATTAGGGTTTTGACTGAATATAGCATACTCCTGACTTTTGTTCAGGATTTGACCTAATGACTTGGGACATGACCTCAAGCCCCCAAGTACATCATTTTGAATAATCTATTGGCTCAAGACATCTCTCACACAAGGATTGATCAAACAAGTCATCAGACTAGGGTTTTGAACTATCAGGGACTAAAATCAGGGATCACATTTGGGAAACCCTAAAAAGCTCCAGGGCATCAATCAAAGGTTTCAATCATCTTAAAATAATCCCTATGACAATATCCAATGGAAATTGTATCTCAATTCAAGATCCACAGTCATCAATTTCATCAGGTCGACAATTAGGGTTTTTGACCTAATTCACCTGAACAACTGACTTTTTAATCAGAACATGGTTCCACAACTTAAACCATGGCTCAAGGTCCTCCAATAACTCAATATGATCCATTCATACCATTCATTTGGTTAGGATAGCTTTGAAGGATAGAAAAACACTTAGAAAGGGGGGGTTTGAATAAGTGTAGCTTTAAAAACTTGACAGATAAAAATAAATTGCACAGTTATTTTTATCCTGGTTCGTTGTTAACTAAACTACTCCAGTCCACCCCCGCAGAGATGATTTACCTCAACTGAGGATTTAATCCACTAATCGCACGGATTACAATGGTTCTCCACTTAGTCAGCAACTAAGTCTTCCAGAGTCTACTGATCACACACTGATCACTCCAGGAACAACTGCTTAGATACCCTCTAAGACTTTTCTAGAGTATACTGATCCACACGATCACTCTAGTTACAACTGCTTAGTTCACTCCTAAGACTTTCCTAGAGTATTCTGATCCACACGATCACTCTAGTTACTTACAACTTAATGTAATCAATTCTAAGAGTTTACAAATGCTTCTTAAAAGCGATAATCACAACTGTGATATTTCTCTTGACGTTTAAGCTTAATCTCACTAATATATTACAACAGCAATGTAGTGAGCTTTGATGAAGATGAAGATTCTGAGCTTTGATTTGAACAGCGTTTCAGCAAGTTAATTTGAATTGTTTTGGTGCGGAATCGTTAACCTTGCTTCTCATCAGAACTTCATATTTATAGGCGTTGGAGAAGATGACCGTTGAGTGCATTTAATGCTTTGCGTGTTCCGTACAACATCGCATTTAATGTTATACGCTTTTGTCAACTACCTCGAGCCTTGTTCACGCTGTGTCTACTGACGTAGCCTAGAATAGCTTTTAACGTTCCTTTTGTCAGTCAGCGTAGCTTGCCACTTGTACTTTCTTCTGATCTGATGTTTGTGAATACAATGTTTGAATATCATCAGAGTCAAACAGCTTGGTGCATAGCATCTTCTGATCTTCTGACCTTGAAGTGCTTCTGAGCGTGATACCATCAGAACTTCAGTGCTTCTGTTCTCTTGTTCTTCTGATGCTTCCATAGACCCATGTTCTGATTCTGCTTCGACCATCTTCTGATGTCTTGCCAGACCATGTTCTGATGTTGCATGCTGAACCCTTTGAGACAAAGCTTCTGAGCGCTGAATTATGCGTACTCTTTATATATTTCCTGAAAAGGAAATTGCATTGGATTAGAGTACCATATTATCTTAAGCAAAATTCATATTATTGTTATCATCAAAACTAAGATAATTGATCAGAACAAATCTTGTTCTAACAATCTCCCCCTTTTTGATGATGACAAAAACATATATAAATGATATGAATTTGCGATCAGAAAGAATAAACGGCAAAAGACAAATTACACAGCTATAGCATAAGCATATGAATATGTCTCCCCCTGAGATTAACAATCTCCCCCTGAGATAAATAATCTCCCCCTGAAATAAATACTCGAAGAACTTTAATAAAAGACTTCCCTGATTATTTCGGTAGAGACGATCATATAAGCTTCTTGTCTTCAGAGAATTCTTAGCTTCTGACTTCTGCTTCCATTGGACAGCTTCAGAACTAGAATTTCTTTAGATCCTTAGAGCACTCACAGCTTCTGATTCCTGCTTCCATCTAGGACAGCTTCAGAACTTGAATTTCTTTGATCTTCTGAACATTCACAGCTTCTGACTTCTGCTTCCATCTAGGACAGCTTCAGAACTTGAATTTCTTTAGATCCCTAGAACACTCACAGCTTCTGATTCCTGCTTCCATCTAGGACAGCTTCAGAACTTGAATTTCTTTGATCTTCTGAACATTCACAGCTTCTGACTTCTGCTTCCATCTAGGACAGCTTTAGAACTTGAGTTTTCTGGATCTTTAGAACCTTCGCAGCTTCTGATTTCTGCTTCCCTCGGATAGCTTCAGAGCTTTGAATTTCTACCAACATCACTTCATGCTAGATTTGTATCAGAACATTGTTGAATGTACCAGAGCATCATCTGAGCATCTCTACATCCTGAAATGTTACAGAACAAAAACTAAACGACAAAAGTCAGCATGAACGAGTTAGAACATAAAATGTATATTAGAACATATTATATGTATCAGAGCCATATAGGCTAAAAATAATGTATCAGAGCAAATAGAATTTTGTCAGATCAAATAGACAAAAATGAATCAAATTCTATCTTCTTTCTTGCTTCTGATTTCTGAAGCTTGACAGCACTCAGCTTGCTTCAGTTTCCATGGTTTTGCTTCTTGTGTTTGCTTTGAAGATTTTCTTCACTTCTTTATACCTGCAAAACACTTAAACCATATAGAACTTGCAGTTCTTGTTAGTGAATGTGTGGGAGCTTTACCCAGCAACTGATAGATTTAATCAAATCATTTATCATTTATCTTCTCCCCCTTTTTGTCATAACATCAAAAAGAATATTCCAAAAGATTCAGATGATATAAAACGACAAATAAGAACACTGGAATGTAAAAAACAAGGAAGCATTTCATTGAAAATCAAACGAAGGATTACAGGAGAGGAATGCAAGAAACAGATGCAACAAGGAAAGAAAACTACAAAGACCAAAAGACTAAGATCCTAGCCTACGCAAAATCCGCGCCAGAACTTCATGAATCCCGTCAGTGCTTGTAGCTTGCCTTGTCATGAAGGAGCGAAACTCAGCATTGGCTGCTTCTTGCGCGTCCAAGCGAGAAGCCAGCATAGCTTGATTCTGATGAAGAGTTTCCAAGGTCTCCATCAGAGCTGAGGTTTCACCAGAAGAAGAGGCACCTGAATTTTTACCAAAAGGGACAGCAATCTCAGCAGGGAGATCTTCTGGGAGATCTTCAGCTTGTGCATCTTCCATTTCCTCATCTGAGTCTGACTCAGAAGTAGCCTTAGCATATTCTGGTTCAGGCAGCTCAGAAGTTCCATCTTCCATCGCTTGAAGAATAGCTGCTAGGTTTGTTGGAGGAGTAGGACCAGCAACTTCAGCACGATAAACCACTACTGGAAAGACCATGTGAGGTGCTTTTTCAGAAGGGTTCATCCTGAACCAGTTGAACAGCCACTGAAAATCTCCAGTCAGCACAGGAAACCATGGTCTCCACACCACGATGTCTCTGCAGAGATTTTCTTCTTCCAACTCATCTGCTGGTATCTTCCTTTCAAGAACACTTCTGTTCCTGATGAGATGGTGACGGCTGCTTTCACCAGCTTCCAGCCGAAGACCACGAATACCAGGAGCTTCAGATATGATCCTTGTCTGAGTGTCTGTAGCCTTATCCAGAAAATCCTGACGAAAGGTATTCCAAAGGTTGTTTGTAGCATACTCATCCAGATGGTTAAGATGAGCAGCACCTAGAATTTCCAGCCAGCCATTTATATCAGAATGTAAAAGCTCCAGATATGATTGAGTGGTAGGGGTTGGAGGGTTGATGGTGAACCTTACTCTTTTTGATTTGGTCTCTGGTTTAGCAGTTGCCTTTCTCTTTTGTTTCCGATCATTTTCTTGATTCCCAGAGCTTGACGATGGATTCATGATGGATTTGCAGATATTGGAGACTGCTAGGGTTTATGATATGAATGCAAAGAGAGAGAACGAAAAAGAAACTGTATGCAAAGTGAGAGAAATATAGGAGGGAAAAGAAACGTTTGAAGAATATAAAAGGAAAACTGAAAGGGAGTTAATGATGAAAAGCATTTAATGTTACGTGACATGAGGAGAGATAATAAAGACAAAAGACGTGATTTGCACAGTTACCTAAGTAGACGTCCCCTCAACTGCACGCACGCTTGTCCAGGAGTAGTGAACACGTGTTTACCACCTGGATAGCCAGTTACAGCTGTTTTGCTTTTAAAGAGATTCTGAATCAACTTAGACAATGAAACGTTAGTAGTAACTGAATCACAATTTCTAATTGATTTTAATCAGAACTTCTTAAGAAAAAGGTTTCATTTCAGAAGATACCCATATATAAGAACTTCTCATCTTCTAATTCTGGGCTTGTTTCTGAAGACTCATTTTGTACCAATTATATTGAATCCATCTGGTCTAGGAACAAGATCCCAAACATCATTCCTTGTAAACTGATTCAGTTCTTCTTGCATAGCAATTATCCAGTCTGGATCTTCTAGAGCATGATCAACAGAAGTTGGCTCGATCAAAGATACAAGACCTAATTGACAATCTGCATTGTTCTTAAGGAATGCTCTTGTTCTGATTGGATCATCCTTCTTTCCAAGAATGACATCTTCTGAATGACCAGAGATGAGTCTGGATGATCTTCTGACAGATGGTTCTTCAGATATGCTTAGATTCTCCAGAGAAGCTGATACTTGATCTTCCGATTCTTTGCTTCTGAGAAGCTCTGCTTCTGATGAGTTGCTTCTTGGCTCAACAACTTCTGATATATCAATATCACAATCTGCAAAATTATCAAACTGCTTTGGTTTTTCAGAACCAAGCTTATCATCAAACCTGATATTGATTGATTCTTCTACAGTCAAGGTTTCAGTATTGTATACCCTGTAGCCTTTTGAGCGTTCAGAATATCCAAGAAGGAAACACTTTTGTGCTTTGGAATCAAACTTACCAAGATGATCTTTAGTGTTCAGAATAAAGCATACACATCCAAAAGGATGGAAATATGAAATGTTGGGCTTTCTATTCTTCCACAATTCATAAGGAGTCTTATTAAGAATAGGTCTGATAGAGATTCTATTCTGAATATAGCATGCAGGGTTTATTGCTTCTGCCCAGAAATGCTTAGCCATATTGGTTTCATTGATCATGGTTCTGGCCATTTCTTGTAAAGTCCTATTCTTTCGTTCTACAACTCCATTTTGCTGTGGAGTTCTAGGACAAGAGAAATCATGGGCAATACCATTTTCTTTGAAGAATTCTTCAAAGGATCTGTTCTCAAATTCACCACCATGATCACTTCTGACCTTTATGATTTTACACTCTTTTTCAGATTGAATCTGAATGCAGAAATCAAAGAACACTGAATGAGTCTCATCCTTGTGTTTCAAGAATTTTACCCATGTCCAGTGGCTATAATCATCTACGATGACTAATCCATATTTCTTCCCTCTGACAGATGCTGTTTTGACTGGGCCAAACAGATCAATGTGCAAGAGTTCTAATGGCCTTGAGGTAGAAACAACATTCTTGGACTTGAATGCAGGTTTGGAGAACTTGCCCTTCTGACATGCTTCACAAAGAGCATCTGATTTGAATTTCAGATTAGGGAGTCCTCTGACCAGATTCAGTTTGTTAATCTGAGAAATCTTTCTCAAACTAGCATGACCTAATCTTCTGTGCCAGACCCACTGCTCTTCAGAAACAGACATAAGACAAGTCACCTTCTGACTCATAAGATCTTGCAGATCTGTCTTATAAATGTTGTTCTTCCTCTTGCCTGTAAATAGGATTGAGCCATCCTTCTAATTTACAGCCTTGCAAGACTCTTGATTAAAGATTATATCATAACCATTGTCACTCAATTGACTGATAGATAAGAGGTTATGTGTTAATCCTTCTACAAGAAGTACATTAGAAATGGAAGGAGAATTACCAGACTTTATAGTTCCAGAGCCAATTATCTTGCCCTTCTGATCTCCTCCAAACTTGACTTCTCCACCAGACTTAAGCACCAGGTCTTGGAACATAGACCTTCTTCCTGTCATGTGTCGTGAGCATCCAGAGTCCAGGTACCATGACATGTTGTGCTTTGTCCTTTTTGCAGTCAAGGATATCTGCAATAGGAATAATCTTATCCTTAGGTACCCACATCTTTTTGGGTCCTTTCTTGTTAGATTTTCTCAAGTTCTGATTGAACTTGGGTTTAACATTGTAAGCAATAGGAGGAACAGCATTATAATTCTTAATGTGAGTTCCATGATATTTCCTAGGTTGTGTCACATGCTTTTTGGTGTGTGTTATGTGAAAACTTTGAGCATGTGAAGTGTGCCTAATATCATGGGAGTGGCCATACTTGAACTGATCATACAATGGCTTGTATGTGAGTTTCATTTCATCAACAGGTTCAAGTTTGTATGGGGTTTCACCCTCAAAACCAATGCCAACTCTTTTGTTTCCAGATACAGCATATACCATAGAAGCTAGCTGACTTCTGCCAATACTTCTAGATAAGAACTTCCTGAAACTTAAATCATATTCTTTCAGAATATGGTTTAGACTGGGAGTGGATTTTTCTGAATCAGAAGGAGATCCAACATTATTGGATAATTTTAAAAGTTTTTCTTTTAATTCAGAATTCTCCAACTCAAGCTTCCTTGTTTCAAATTCAAATAGCTTTTTCAGCTTTTTGTATTTGAGACTAATCTGAGACTTGAGTTCCAGAAGTTCAGTTAGACCGGAAACTAACTCATCTCTAGTAAGTTCAGAAAATACCTCTTCAGAATCTGATTCTGATGTAGATTCTGATCCATCATCTTCTGTCGCCATCAGCGCACAGTTAGCCTGCTCATCTTCAGAGTCTAAATCATCTTCTGACTCATCCCAGGTTGCCATAAGACTTTTCTTCTTGTGAAATTTCTTCTTGGGATTTTCCTTCTGAAGATTTGGACATTCATTCTTGTAGTGTCCAGGCTCATTGCATTCATAGCACATGACCTTCTTCTTGTCAAATCTTCTTTCATCAGAAGATTCTCCACGTTCAAATTTCCTTGAACTTCTGAAGCCTCTGAACTTCCTTTGCTTGGTCTTCCAGAGTTGATTTAGCCTTATGGAGATCAAGGACAGATCATCTTCTTCTTCAGATTCTGATTCTTCAGGATCTTCTTCTCTAGCCTGAAAAGCGTTAGTGCATTTCTTGATATTTGATTTTAATGCAATAGACTTACCTTTCTTTTGAGGCTCATTTGCGTCCAGCTCTATTTCATGACTCCTCAAGGCACTGATAAGCTCTTCCAGAGAAACTTCATTCAGATTCTTTGCAATCTTGAATGCAGTCACCATAGGACCCCATCTTCTGGGTAAGCTTCTGATGATCTTCTTTACGTGATCAGCCTTGGTGTATCCCTTGTCAAGAACTCTCAATCCAGCAGTAAGAGTTTGAAATCTTGAAAACATCTTTTCAATGTCTTCATCATCCTCCATCTTGAAGGCTTCATACTTCTGGATTAAAGCTAGAGCTTTAGTCTCCTTGGCTTGAGCATTTCCTTCATGAGTCATTTTCAAGGACTCATATATGTCATAGGCCGTTTCCCTGTTAGATATCTTCTCATACTCAGCATGAGAGATAGCATTCAGCAAAACAGTTCTGCATTTATGATGATTCCTGAAAAGCTTCTTCTGATCATCATTCATTTCTTGCCTTGACAGCTTTACGCCACTGGCATTTACTGGATGTTTGTAACCATCCATCAGAAGATCCCATAGATCACCATCTAGACCAAGAAAGTAACTTTCCAGTTTATCTTTCCAGTATTCAAAGTTTTCACCATCAAATACCGGCGGTCTAGTATAACCATTGTTACCATTGTATTGCTCAGCAGAGCCAGATGTAGATGCAGGTGTAGGTGTAGACTTTTCACTTTCATCAACCATCTTTTACTGAAGCGTTTTTCTCTTCCTGAATCTTTTCTAAACACGGTTAAGTGCTTGCACCTTAGAACCAGCGCTCTGATGCCAATTGAAGGATAGAAAAACACTTAGAAAGGGGGGGTTTGAATAAGTGTAGCTTTAAAAACTTGACAGATAAAAATAGATTGCACAGTTATTTTTATCCTGGTTCGTTGTTAACTAAACTACTCCAGTCCACCCCCGCAGAGATGATTTACCTCAACTGAGGATTTAATCCACTAATCGCACGGATTACAATGGTTCTCCACTTAGTCAGCAACTAAGTCTTCCAGAGTCTACTGATCACACACTGATCACTCCAAGAACAACTGCTTAGATACCCTCTAAGACTTTTCTAGAGTATACTGATCCACACGATCACTCTAGTTACAACTGCTTAGTTCACTCCTAAGACTTTCATAGAGTATTCTGATCCACACGATCACTCTAGTTACTTACAACTTAATGTAATCAATTCTAAGAGTTTACAAATGCTTCTTAAAAGCGATAATCACAACTGTGATATTTCTCTTGACGTTTAAGCTTAATCTCACTAATATATTACAACAGCAATGTAGTGAGCTTTGATGAAGATGAAGATTCTGAGCTTTGATTTGAACAGCGTTTCAGCAAGTTAATTTGAATTGTTTTGGTGCGGAATCGTTAACCTTGCTTCTCATCAGAACTTCATATTTATAGGCGTTGGAGAAGATGACCGTTGAGTGCATTTAATGCTTTGCGTGTTCCGTACAGCATCGCATTTAATGTTATACGCTTTTGTCAACTACCTCGAGCCTTGTTCACGCTGTGTCTACTGACGTAGCCTAGAATAGCTTTTAACGTTCCTTTTGTCAGTCAGCGTAGCTTGCCACTTGTACTTTCTTCTGATATGATGTTTGTGAATACAACGTTTGAATATCATCAGAGTCAAACAGCTTGGTGCATAGCATCTTCTGATCTTCTGACCTTGAAGTGCTTCTGAGCGTGATACCATCAGAACTTCAGTGCTTCTGTTCTCTTGTTCTTCTGATGCTTCCATAGACCCATGTTCTGATTCTGCTTCGACCATCTTCTGATGTCTTGCCAGACCATGTTCTGATGTTGCATGCTGAACCCTTTGAGACAAAGCTTCTGAGCGCTGAATTATGCGTACTCTTTATATATTTCCTGAAAAGGAAATTGCATTGGATTAGAGTACCATATTATCTTAAGCAAAATTCATATTATTGTTATCATCAAAACTAAGATAATTGATCAGAACAAATCTTGTTCTAACAAGCTTGGTTCATTTGAAATCTCCAGAAACGCGATTCGTTTGAAAAAGTCAACTGTACAAGATCACCATTGACTTTTTGGAAATTTTGGTCAACCATGACTTTTGAAGTTTTAAATCATCAATATATGATATATGAAGTCATTTGATCAAGGAAAATCCAGAAAATCAATCAAGAATCAAAAAGTCAAAAGTTTGACTTTCATACTTAGAAAATTTTCTAAGTGTTTTTCAATGGTTTTTTTCAAACTTTGGAAGGGAATAACTCAAAATTTCACCTACAAACTGAAAAAAACTTCCAACATGAAAGTTGTAGATTTTGATCCAATGAACAACTTTGTCCGATAAATTTTTTTTTCAAAAGAACAACCATTTAAGATACACCAATTATTATTTTCAAATGATACAAGTAATGATACACCAATGCAATAATTGAGAGATATTTTCTGATTTGAGATCATATTGGAAAGAGATAAGAAGCTTGGAAGATTAACCATGGTTAAGTCATTTTAACCATTTGCATTTAATGCAAAAGATGCTATTCTATCTCTTAATGCCAAATCACCATTCTTTGATCAACTTGTATAGTCTTACATACAGAACTCTTGGCCTATAAATAGAGGTCATTTTCACTCTCAAAATCACACCAAAACCTCATAATCATAGGGTTTCTTCTTCTTTCTTGAATTGCAAGTTTCATAGTTTTCAAAGAGGTAAAAATCTCAACCTCTAAACCATTGAAGTTCTGAGCAAAATGGTGGTTCCAACAACTCATAAACATCATATAGGATGTGTTTGATCCACTCATACACCCCAAAAACACCTAGAACTCAGAATCACTATCTCACTTCCCAACTATGCATAACACTAGCCTTATCATGCCAAATTCAACTCAAGCTCATTTCTGTCCAAGTTAATCATCCAAACACATTCCATATACTTCATATGAACTGTTCCAATCATCATTCATAGCCTGCAACATCAGAATCATCAAGCTTGATCCTGAAATTGATCCTACTGCAGATTGGGTACCACCAACTGATCCATATGTTTTCAATTCACTCCAAGCATTCAAACATGTTCCATAATCATCATTGAAGCTGTCCAGATCAAGAAACAACATCTGTAACACGTCCAAGCAAGAATTCGATTCTCAGTTTTGCAAACTTTTAAGGTAAGTGTTTTGAACTTCAAACTCCATCATACATGCATCATAAATGAAATATTGCTTTGCCATCTTGTTTCTGCACCATCACTGAATAATAACCCTCAATCAATTGCATCATATCATGATCATACACGATTTCACAATGATTTGTCATATTAGGGTTCTTCATGTTCATCAGAAAATTAATGATCTTAGAGTGAAAATAAATGAAATTAAATGGTACCATCATGTTCCTTGTGAAAAATCGAGCAAGTTAGGCTATTCACTTGATCAAATTGGTTCAGTTTTAAGAAAATTCAAAATCAAATGGGGATGGTGTTCTTGGCGCCATTTTCTGTTCAGAAATTTCAAATAGTCGTTTTTAAATATAATCAAATGAACGCGTGTTACTTACAAGCTGCAGGCGCAGCTCAGTTTGTTGTTGTTTTGAGTGGTGAACTTAAGGGCGTGGGTTCAAGCCCTTGTGAGACCAAAGCTAATTTTTTACCACTTATTTTCTTCACTTTTCTTTACAACTTCATCAATTGATTTAACCAATCAAATTAATTCATTTTTCACTTCTTTTTTTTCACACTTTTCATTTAATATATATATTTTATGAATATCCAAAAAAATCACAAAAAAAATATTTATTTAATGTGTTTTTATTAAGTTTAAAATGACTTGTTTTTAAATGTTTTTAATACTTTAGAAAATAGTCTTTTTACTTGATTTTCAAAACTTAATCACTTTTAAATATTTTGTGATCAAACCCTAATCACTTAGGTCTTAATTAAGTATAATCTTTGTTTTATCTTAATTAAGTGGACTCTTTCAAAATTTCAAACCGTTTTAAAACAAACGATCACATTTTTTCAAAACGATAAACCATTTCTTTTTGGTTTTCTTTTCAAAAGAAACTCTTGATTAAATCTTTTTGGATCGATCAATTGATTTTCAAAACATGGGCCTCTCGAATATTAGAGAGTGTAAGTCCCAAAACCCTTTTTGTACATAATTTTTTTTCGTATAAAAAAATAGTTAATCAAAAAATAAGTTTTAAAACTATTTTCTTTGGTTTTCTTTTCAAAACAATTGGGCCTCCACATAGGTATAAGTCCCATTCCCTTACATGAAATTAGGTATTTCATTGTACATACACCTTTTTGTACATACCTCGATCAATTTGATTTTTAACCTCGAACAACAAATCAAAAAATGAAGGTTTTCTTTAAATCTTCCCAAAAATACCATTGGCCTCCATGTAGGTATAAGTCCCAACCTCCCTTGTAAATACTTGTTTACATAGCTATGAATAAACTCCATGGGCCTCTCCCCGAGTATAAGTCCCGAACCATGTGTATACAAATGGATCATCCTTACAGGTATATTTCCTTCATAAACTCCATTGTATACACACACTTTGTCATATATATGTGCTTGTTCATATACTTGTTCATGTTTGTTCATACTTGTTCATGTATTTGTGTTCATATATATATGCTTGTTCAACTTAGTACAACACTAGGTTCCCCATAGCCTCCTATTGGGCTTCGTGCAAAGAATCTCCCTAGTTTAGGTTAGGACATAGAGTATGGTTTCCCGGTGAAATCGCTCTAAGAGCTCAAACCAACTATACCACGCCTCCTCTTGGGCTTTGTACAAACGACTTGTCCCTCCCATAGCCTCCTCTTGGGCTTACAATGCAAGGACCCTCGATTGTCCCTCCCATAGCCTCCTAATGCAAGGACCCTTAGATAGCCTCCTCTTGGGCTTCATACAAGGACCCATGGGCTTCTTATAAGCATCCCCATAATCCAAAAACAAATACCCTAGGAGATTAGACATTTATCATCTCTATGATAGGAGTATCTCATCTATATCATCACAATCAATCAATCAAACTTCTTTTTGCCACAAGGCTGGCTAATCAATCAAACTTTTTGCCACCAGGTTGGCTGATTAATCAAAGTTTTTGCCACAAGTCTGGCTTCGTCGAAACTTTTGCCATAAGGCTGGCTGATTAATCAAAACTTTTTGTCACAAGGCTGACTTATCAAAAGTTTTTGCCACAAGGCTGGCTAATCAAACTTGTTTTTGCCACAAGGCTGGCTAAACAAAAACATCTTTATCATTCTAAGAACCATAAGTGGCACAACCCAGGTATTATAATGAAAAGATTTCAAACAAAAATCAAACAGATGTATGTGATGATATAGATTAGATACATCGAACATTAAGATGACATTTGTCTCTTATCCTTTGCTTCCACTAGCATAAGTGGGAACTACGATTGCTCTGACTTTCTCAACATCCCTTTGAGAATACGTAGGCACAAGGTCGTATCCTTAGCGAGCAAAACTTCTCCCTCAAACCTTAGCACCCTTAGACCCCGAGCTACAGATGCTCTGATTCCCTCTAAGGGATATGTATGCATAGGATCGCGATGATCTTTGCGAGCATAATCAAACAAACACCTTAGGTCCTACCTATCTCACAAGAACCTCCACCATAACATAGAATGAAACAAACATAATAAAGAAGCCTATAGAGTACTATAGATACATTGGGTGCTAATACCTTCCCTTCGTATAACCAACCCTCTTACCCGGAATCTCTCCCCCACTTTTGCATTGCTTTTAGTTTTGTGCTTTGCATTTCTTTTAAGGTTATTGCAACTTTTTTCCTTTTCCTGTTTTGGAAACAATAAAAAGTTTGGTCGTGACAAAAACAAAAGAAAAATCATTTTTTGAGCACTCGAGCCCAAAGAAGGCATCAGGTGTCTCATCCCGAAAAGATTCGATTTTTCCCCGCGACAGAACGAACATCGTTTCATTCTTGTGGGTATTTATTATTTTATCAAGTGGGTAGAAGATGCGTCCTATGCTAATGTGACCAGACCGGCTGTGGTTTGATTTATCAAAAATAATATCATCTGCAGATATGGTGCACCAAGCAAGATTATCACTGATAATGGTTCAAATTTGAATAACAACATGATGAAAGAGCTTTATGAAAATTTCAAGATTGAACATCACAACCCCTCTCATTACAGACCAATGATGACTGGGGTTGTTGAAGCGGAAAATAAGAATATCAAGAAGATCATTCAGAAGATGGTTATTACATACAAGGACTGACATGGGATGCTACCATTTTCTTTACATGGGTATCATACATTTGTTCGTACTTCGACAGGGGACACCCCTTTCTCTCTTGTTTATGGTATGGAAGCAGTGCTCCCCATTGAGGTCGAGATTTCGTCATTGAGGATATTAATGGAGACCAAGTTATTTGAGGCTGAATGGTGTGAAAGTCGGTTTGATCAATTAAATTTGATAGAAGAAAAGAGAATGACGACTTTGTGTCATAGTCAGCTGTACAAGAAAATAATGAAGAAAGCGTTTGATAAGAAGGCGACCTTGTGTATTAAGAGAAGGTGACCTCGTGCTCAAAAGGATCTTGTATTTCAACTCTAATTCTAGGGGCAAGTGGACTCCAAATTTCGAAGGACCATATATTGTTAAGAAAGCCTTCTCTGGCGATGCATTCATTCTTGTAGCTATTGATGATGAGGATCTCCCACGTCCCTTGAATGTTGATGTAGTCAATAAATACTCCGCCTAAATAAAAATAAAATAACAACTCGATATGTTGAAAACCCGAAGACCGACTTAGGCAAAAATGAGCGTCTCGGTGGACTGAAAACCTGAAAAAGGTGGTCCAGGAAAAAGTAGAGACATAAGCAGAATAAATCATCCTGGTGGACTGAAAACCTGAAAAGGCAGTCCAAGCAAAAGTTAGGGATTCATGGCAAGTAACTAGATCAGACAAGACTTGATCATCAGAAACTATCTCTCTGTTAGAAAATGCTTAACACGTTTCAACCGAAACCTCAACTCAGAGATTCAAAGTTGATAGGGAGGATAAGGCCATTATGTTTTATTGGATCTTTTCAATAAATTTACCATTTTCCAAACTTTGTAATCATCGATGGAGTTTTGCCATTCACAAACTACCATCCTATCAAGAAAGTTTAAGCCTTTATCTATTTATTTGCAATCATATTTCTTTCTGCTTTATAAAATTTCATTTATTCCTGATAGTAATTTTTGAAACAGAAAAGTTCAATAATAACAAATCATGTTTTTTTTAAAACCATAAAAATGATTTATTTTGACTCATGAGTATACCAAAAGGAATTGAAACAACGATTCAGTAAATGTTCAAATCTGAAATGTTAAGCTTGGTTTCCCCCAATAGAGTTAAAGCACTTTAAGCATTGGTGTCACCCTGGTTGCGAATTTCCTAGACAACGGGAGGTGTTTATTTCAGTTTTCTATAAGGTTGTTTGACATATTTGCCCTGTTTCTCTGATTTACAACTCTATGTTCCGAAGAATATTATTACGTTTTATGTGATATTGGATTTTTACTCCTCCATATGTTTTTGTTTCAGACATGCTTGAATGTACATCTGTGTATCCCGATCGTAATGAGTCGATCCATGTGATTGTTTTGGCAACATATGCATCATAACATGCATAAATATCCATTCATGCATTCATAGTAGAACCTTTTGTTCTGTGCTCATTTGAAGTAATTTATCAGTGTCAACAAAAATTTGTATCTTATCAAAGCCTCCTTTCATTTAGAAAGTCTTTAGGCAGAAAAATACTTATTCTTCTATCTCCCCCAAATACTTTATTTGTGGATGACTGATGTTTCAGTACTTATGTTTATCTTGTTTATATGAATGGAAAAGGTATACCAGGCTACTCTCTCATTAGACTCAGTCTTAATTGAAAGTTTCTTTCTAGTTTGTTCCTGGAATAAATTTTGGTACCCAGTTAACCACTTTGGGAGAATTATGAGAAAATCGTGTGTTTACTTTGTACCCAGTTAACCACTCTCAGTAAAAGTGAATGTGTTTCTTTATTAGTTTACCTTCAGTAAACGTTGGTAGCCCTTGTGAGTATGGTTCAATGATGATTATCATTTCCTACCTATGCAAGATATTTTTCCTAGTGGAGCTTTGTCTTCCCCAGTGGAGTATATCTTCTCCCCAGTGGCGTTGTGTGTCCTTCTGTTTGTTAATCATGTCATTTCATTCCTAAGCATGGCATGGCATCTTAGGGCCAAAAATCATGTTTTATTTTGTATTTAAGTCTCTTCAATAATTCCGAGAAGAAGATTTCAATCTTCATATATCCAGATAGAAGAAATTTAAATAGGGGCATCTGTCATACTCCAATTTTTTACCCTAAGATTCCCTAATCATTTGCATTCTTACCACTAATCAAGATCACCATCTTGAGTTTGACTTTAAGCTTTGTGCCCATTCAACCTTTGGGGGAATCACCAAGCACCAATGTTTATTTAAATTTTTAATACTTCTTTGTTATGTTACACTAACCAAAATACAAAAAAAGATGTCTTTGTCTTTCAAAGTTTTGCATTGTAGGTAATTGAACCAAGAGCTATCATACTCTCTCCTAAAGCTAGGGTTTTGAGAATCGACCCTCAATCAATTAATCATTCATGGAAGCTAATTGTCCTGGATTTCAAATGAAGTGTCCTCTTCACCAATTTCTATACCTTGAGCATCTCTTAACTTCATTTGATCAAGTTTATCTCAAGATCACGTGGCTTGATTCATCAAGAAACTTCATAGGCTTATGTGTTTATTTCCATGCCTTCTTCAACAAGTTTCATCAAGCTATGAGCCTTACAATCAAGTTTGATTTAAGAAAACATCATTCCAAAGTCTCATATAACTCCCGATGCTTTAAAATTCAAGGAAAGTTCAACAGATTCAAAGTTGATTCAAGAAGTTTGACCTAATTTGACAAGTCCTTGATTCTATGATCACATGGCCGTAACTCTTTCAATTTTAAACATTTTTAGTGCTTATTGTTGCAAATGATTCTACTTGTCACCATTAACAACTTATATTTACAAGTCAAGAGGAAATTTTGTGAAGAAAGTCATTAAAAGTAAGAAGACATTATAGGTCCTCCTTTGAAAGTTCAAGGAATTGCGTGTCCACTTCAAAAGATCATAACTTGCTCATTTATTATAATTTTGAGCCCATTATTTTTGAATGATAATCTTGAATGAGTCTAATTCAAGTCGTATTTGGAGGTTAAGAACAAACTTTGAGTGAAATATCATGAGAGAAGGAGAAACATTAGAGGTCATTTTAAGATGCCTAGGTTTTAAGGCATGTCATGTGTGCAAGACTGACACAAGCCCAAATTTCTCAATTTTAACTTTATCTCGCATAAAATTTGGCTATAAGCTTATTTTTACATTCTCTACAACTTTAATGTTGGGACTTTTGATCAATTCAAGCTCTAAAGTACTAATTTGAGTCATACATAAAGGTGTTTGATGAAATGACCTCGCAAGATTGCCTTGTATTTGCCCAAGTTGACAAAGTCATATCTCTCAATTCATGAAGCCTATGGAGGTGATTCTTTTTGAATTGTGTTAATCTTGATAAGGAGAGTATTTGGCTCAAAGAAAATCTCAAAACATACACACCAATTTCTTAGGGCATAAGGTTGAAGTGAGCTGCCCAAAGATGTCAAAGTTGCTAAAATTGGCTAAGTGTTTTGTGCATTATTTTTCCCCACTTCGAGAATTCATAACTTTTTATACAAGAATCAAAATGGAAAATTTCAAAGCTCATGATAAATCTTGATCACTCGGCTTTCCAAAGAGTCCAAGATTGTACTATAAAGGTCCCTACATTGTTTGCCCCATGATGTTGAAATTGGTACCTTAAGAATTAAGTTTCCACTCACAATCAAAAGTGAATTTGACTAATGTGACCTCTAATCACCAAATTGATGCTCGAATTTAACTTAAACATGTTTAACAAAGTTGTTTGAGCCACTTAGAGTGCCAAAACACATGATTTGGATGATTTTTGACAATTTGCAGGTCACACTTTACTCATGATGCAAGTGTGCAGGAATTCGTCTCAAATTGCCTCATCCACCTCTCATCATTACACCATTCACTTCCCCTATAAATAAGGATCTCATTCCCATCATTTTGCAAGCTTGAAAAGCCAAGAAACCTCTGGTCCTATTCAAACCAACCTTCACTAAAATTGAGATTTGAATTCAGTCTTTCCTTTGAATTCCCTCAAAGTTCTTTGTTGAGTTAGATTCCTTGTTACTTCATGAAGCTAACCGAGCAAGAATTAAGCCACAACTCTCCTTGAATAAAGCTCATGAACTCCACTTTTAGAGCTTCAAAGCTGAACTTCTACAAGTAGTTTTCTCCACCAAGTTATCTAATTTCTTTTGCTACAATGCAACTATTGACTCTCTGATGCTCATGGGATCATTCATTTTCTTGTGGATGCGTTTGCGTCATCTGTATTCAAAATTTTTCAAACTTTGTTTCTCTGGTTTTTTCCAAATCGAGTACGCTATGAAAAAAATAAATTTGGCGCGAGGATATGGTTGTGATCATCTTGAAGAGACAAATATAATGGTACCAGTTTGAGCTCCTAATTGTACACTTCATGAAATGTGATTTTGAATTGGCTGGAGGTTGAAGACAATGTGATGTTCGTCTTCAACTAATGAAATAATGCCACTTTTTTTCAAAATCTGATTTAAAGTTGATTCAGTGTTTTATCCACTAATGACCATAACATGTACAATGCACTATATCCATTAGATTTTATTACTAACGCATTTTGACATTGATCAGATGGTCTACATTATTTTGGTTTTATTTTATTATTCAAAATTGTTTTATCTTAAAAAATTAATAACTCTTTTATTTTAATTGATAAAAATACCAAAATTTTTGCTAAAATCTTCTTTTATTTTTCTCTTTCTTATTTATATTTTTCCATATTTTTATTTTGGATTTTACTATTTTTCTTAATTTTTGCTTTGTTAGCTTTATTTTGGTCTTTTTTGGTGTTTAGATACTCATTAAGTATTTCATCAATAATTTCTCATTTTTTGACCATTTAAAATCCCTTTTTATTCCTTTGAATTGGATTTTATTTCTTTTGATAATTGTTTCTGACTTTTATTATATTTTGTGACTTAATGTATTCCTCCATCTAATTTTTCTTTTGATTTTTGGGTGTAAGTCTTGATGAATCCGTTGTGTAGAGGTCATGATTTTATCATTCTTCTGTTGGATCATTAAGAAGAAATCTCATATGATCAGAATAAATTTATCTGGACACTATGGTTTTAATTTCAATCCATTCCCCTCCCTCTTCATCTCAATCCCTTCTTGTTTTTGTTTGTTAGTTTACACGTGTTGCAAGTTTTTGGAGAATGATCTTCTATATCATTTCTCTAACTTGTTTTTAAACACATAAATATTTATTGACCGACCTTGTTGTAGGGTGACTTCTATATAAGTTACTTGGCGATTGCTTAACATAGTGCTAAATTTATCCTGTATCGGAAAATGATCATTCGTGGCCTAAAACAATGTTTATAAGCCCAAGGATGGTTGATTATTTGACAATTGGGTCAATACCTTTGAAAAATCGTTGTTAGGAGGTTTTGGTCTTATCAATCCTCCAATGAGTTTTATCAAATTTGGCCTAAGATCATTATTCAATCATTATTGATCATTCACTTTGATAACTAATTTCTAATCACTAACTTCTAATTACTAACTTCTAACTTTATTTTATGCTTCTTTTATTATTTTATGATTTATTTTATTAAGTCTCATTGATCATCATATTTATGTTTATTTTCATTTTCCATTTGTCCACTTGGATATATGTTTATGCTTATGCACTTTTTCCTTTGCCCATTTGGACTCTTATTTTGTTCTTAAAACATTAATAAAGGCTAAACCATACAAAATTAATGAGGACTTGGACTTTGGTTACTATACCCTAAGCTTGGAGGATGGACTATTGAACTAAGACTTTGATACCTTGGCTTTATTCTATTGATATTCTGGAGTGCTTGGAGTTTACTCCAAGACATTGGTTTGGTTTTCTTTGTGTGCATGTTATTTTGAGTTCCATACTTTGTCTCAAGTCCTTGGAGTTTATTCCAAGGCATTATGATTGGGAAAATTCTTCTGTATCCAGTTGTTACTCTGGTCAAATTTTGTCTTAAGTTCTTGTGGTGCATTTTCAAGACTTCGATTGCAAGCTGCTCATATAAAGATGTTATATTCATTGAAGACTTTTCTTGATCTATGATTCATCTGAGGCTTATTTCATATGGTAATTGGTATTGTACTTGCTTGGTTGTGTTAATTCAAAGGATTAGAAATCCACATTGACTTCTTATTGTTTAGATTGTTCTTATCTTTAGCTTTTACTTTATGCTTTAGGATAGTTCCTTCACCTCCTCCCATCTTAAAATTTTCAAAACTTCTCCATCTCTTTCAAAATATTCTTATATTTGCAAATTCTTTTAGATACACTCTTTTAATGAAACTTTCTTTCAAAATATTTTAAAACCCTTTCGTGGCTTTCTTTCAATACCTCTTTTTAAAATTTAGACTTGAAGGATTATTTTAGTGGAGATGTAATCCCCCAAATGTCTAGATACTAATTGATATGATTGATTCTTTTCCACTTGAAAGAGTTAGTGGCATACTTGTTGATTTAATCCAAGTTGGAGTCCTTCTTTCATTTGTGATGCAAATGGTCCATCTGTTCTAATGTTCAAGAATGATTGACTGAGTTTTCTCCCTTATGATAATCCAGTGTCTATCCTATTTTAAATTAAAATCTTTTGTTTCCTTTTTAAGTGAAACTACAGTTGCTCTGAATTATCCATTGTACTCAGGAGGTATGTAGGCACAAGACGTAATGTCTTACCGAGCATAATTTTAAAATCAAGCAAACTCTCTTTTGCACACAATTCTTTTTTAACACAATTTACAAAAAGGTTCCTGTGGAGTACCACACAGATGTAAGGGGTGCTAATACCTCTCCCTTGCATAATCAACCCTCGTACCTAAGATCTCTGCTTTTTATTAGTTTTAATTTAAAAATTTCTTTGGGTTTTGTTTCGCCCTTTTCCCGTTTCCTTTGGAAACAATAAAGCGCAGTGGCGACTTTCATTAAAATAATGAGTCAAGTAAATTCAATGGCTTTGATCTCAATTTTCATCGCTACAGTCTTGAAAAGACATTTTGATAAAGAGGTAATGATGATGATGACGTCAACACACCACTTTAAACAGCTGTGGAAGTTTTAAAAATGCCACATGTATCCCAAATGGTCAAAAGTGACATTTTTAGGGGGCAATTTGTTAGCATGAGATTCTCGACATGCTAAGCTCAACAAGGAGAATATGATGCTGAGATAATACATAGTTGAAATACGGGAAGATATGGTTATGTGTTCGACAAGGGTAGTCTTCGACTGTTGGTGTCAAAGGTCGACATATTAACCTTAAGATCAAGATGTTGTTCCTATAAACTCGACAAGATGAGTTGTCGACCATAACAATTGAGACAAGATGAAAGGGTCATATTAAGTAATTGAGTTTTGATCTTATTGATAACGTGAAAATATAATGTATATTTTATTTGATTAACATAGATTATATCTGCATTTTAGATCATTTATATTATATTATTTCGATATTACGCTGGTATTTTCTCACTTTATTTCAGGTATTCAAATTATCCCGAGTTCAACTAAAAGAAGAAAATCATGACATTTTTCGAGGAATTATCCGAAGAAGTGGAGAAAAATAAAAGACCGCATTTGGAAGCCCCAGACCCAAATAAAGAAAGTGGAAGAAGAAGAAAAAATAAAAAAATAATATATATATATGTGAGGGGGGCGCCCATACCACTTATGGGGCCCTCACCCCCACTCTTCATTCACGTTCTGCAAGAAAAAAAAGAAAAAAAGAAACAAAGAAGAAAGGGGGGGGGGACCCATAGCATTACTGGGGCCCCCATCCCCACTCACCAGCTTCTCATGAAAAGAAAAAGAGAAAGAAACAAAGGGGGTGCCCATACCTCTTTAAGGGCCCCCGCCCCAGTCTCTAATTTAAGCCCAATGCAGAACACGTTTTCCACTGGCCTCACGTTTACCACTGGCCCAGGTTTTCCTCTCCACTCCGCAAGAATCTCCATCAAGTCCAAGCTACCAATTCTTCAGTAAACGAAACGACTGCCCCGGAATTTTCTCAGGAACTGTCCAAGTCCTCTATTATAAAAGTCAAAGAGGAACATAAAGAGGGGTTCGGAGAATTTCACCCAGTAATAACCTAGTTTTCATTTTCATTTCAATTTGCTGCAATTAGTTCCCAGATTCAAGTTTAATTTCCATTCCTGTTTCGAATTCCTGCATCGTTTAAGCACTTAATTTCTACACCGGAAATTAAGTGCATTTGATTTTTATTTCAAGCTTCCGAATTTAGTATTAGATTTAGGAAATTTACTGTTCGTTTCAAAGTTCCAGTTTCTGCATTTAGTCTGTATTCAAGAAGAACAAATTTCTGCTACTTCAATTTAATTCCAGGTTTTTATTTATTTATATGTTTCTGTCATTAATATTCGTATCTGATATCATGCTTGAATATATTTCTGTTTATCGTTTTTATTCTGGAACTATTATTAATATTATGTCTGGCTAATTACTTTGTACTGGTGTGCTAACCATTAACCGGATGAATTAATAATCACTGATTGCATAAAACTGTACTAAAATTATTTTTTGGTTATGATTTTTAAATTAATTGTTAAAAGGATTTCTTTTTACCATAGTAGAAATTCAGTTAAGGTACAAAATTAAGATAACGGCAGTTTGAGATTTTTACCTGATAGTGGAAATCAAACATCAGCTCTAAAAACAGCGAAAGCGCTTTAGAGTCGATTGTATTTTATTTAAATTTCAAAAAGTATTTTTGGTTTGTGGTAATTTAGCGAAAGCAAATGTATTAGAACTGTCAGTATAATTAGAGTCAATAGACGCGAAAGCGTGAGGCAAAGATTTTTAATTTAAATAACTTATTCTGAAAATATTTTATGATTCGAACTATGCATAAGATTATTAACTCGATGGTCGATGAAAGCACACCGGTATATTAATTCCCATTACTTAATTAAAACTAAAATTTAATTTCCCGTTTCCTAATCAAAACAAATCGATAGCCTTAGCTGACATTAGCAACGAAAACCCGCATTATTTGACCCTCAATCCTTGTGGGTTCGATAATCTTTTAAAACTTAACGACTAAGTTATATACTTGCAGTGAAATCCCGATTGACATAAACAAAATCCCGATCAAGTTTTTGGCGCCGTTGCCGGGGACTGATTTTAGTCAATAGTGCGATTTACCCGTTGCGCGATAGACTAAGGCAACCAATTTTATTTTTCCTTTAACGTCAATTGTATGCCAAGTACTCGCTCAAAAAGCGATACCTTAGTATGAACGACGAGTGAACCTGAGCGTCTTATTAACGTAAGACGGGCTATCAGGAAATACTGTTCAGATCACAACATTCCCTTTCCTCTCTCAGATTCCGAAAAAGAATCAGCCGCTAAGTCAGAATCTGACTCCGACCAAGAATCCGAAGAAGAACTCAAGCCGAAAGTAGAAATGGCCGAAGGACCGCGAAATCGTCCACTCAGAGAATATTCCACCCCATCTCAACTAGAGCCCCACAAGAGCATTGTTAACCCTGCTATTAACCGAAACGATTTCAAGCGGAAGCCGTCATTGATATCAACCATTCAACAACGTCAATTTTCCGGTGTTCCTACCGATGATCCTAACGAACATTTAACAGAGTTCATCCAATTTGCTGATACCGTGATGAGTAACTGCCGATGCAATAAGACTACGCCTTTTTCCCTTCTCCCTGAGAGATAGATCTTGGGCTTGGTTGCAATCCTTGCCACAAAATTCTGTTACGACGTGGGAAGAATTGAAGACTGTTTTCTTAGCACGTTATTTTCCTCCTAGCAAAACAGCTGCGTTACGAGCACAAATCAATGGATTCAGACAAAAGGAAACTGAATCTCTTTTCGATGCATGGGAGCGATATAAGGACATGATGCGAATGTGCCCACATCACGGATTAGAAGACTGGTTCGTCATTCATACATTTTACAACGGACTGTTGTACAACACGAGGTTGTCAATAGATGCCGCTGCTGGTGGCACACTTATGGATAAGCCGTATGACGAAGCCTATCAACTAATTGAAAACATGGCTCAAAATCATTACCAATGGGGAAGCGAAAGAACTCCTGTGGAAAAATCTCAAACTAAAGGCGGAACGTACGAAATTAGTAGCCTAGACAAAGTAAACGCTAAAGTAGATGCCCTTACCCAAAAGCTAGAAAGCTTGACCTTACCGCCCGCAGCCACCGTGGCTGCGTAACTCCAAACTACGAATTATGTGGAGTTCTTGGACATGCTACCCCCGAATGTGCTATTTTGGCAGGAGTCTCGGTTGATCAAGTTAACTACGCTCAAGGGAATCCGTACTCCAACACCTACAATCCTGGATGGAAGAATCATCCTAATTTTTCGTACAAAAATAACAACGCTCTGTTTGTACCAAATCAAGCACCTGCTGTACCGTCAGGTTACCAAAAACCTGCTGCTAACATTCCTAATATGCCTAATGTTCCTAGAAAGTCTAACCTTGAAATTATGATGGAAAATTTCATTGCTACCCAAGCTCAACAAAATAAGGATTTCCTCAACCAAAATGTTCACACCGGTGAACAATTGAAGCAATTAGCAACTAAGGTAGATGCCCTAGCGACCCATAATAAGATGTTAGAAACTCAGATTGCTCAAGTGGCCCAACAACAAGCAACTACTTCCGCACCTTCTGGATCATTTCCTGTTCAACCACAACCCAATCCTAAAGGGCACGCTAATGCCATAACACTACGAAGTGGAACTGAGTTAGATGGACCAATCGACCCAAGGCTTCAAAACCCAACCATGTATCAAAAACCTGATAAAGCGACTGAAAAACCAAGAGAACAACCTGAAACTGAAAAGGAGGATGAGAATGAAGAGGCATTTGAAAAAGAGAAACCTTACGTGCCTCCCCACCATATAAACCACCGATCCCATATCCTCTAAGACTTGCTAAGTCCAAGAATGAGGGCCAATTTAAGAAATTCGTAGAGCTTCTGAAACAACTAAATGTTACCATTCCTTTTACAGGAGCTATTACCCAAATGCCCTCATATGCTAAGTTCTTAAAGGAGATCTTATCCAACAAGAAAAAGATAGTAGAAAACGAAACTGTTACACTAACTGCTGAGTGTAGCGCTATCATTCAAAATAACATGCCTCCTAAACTAAAAGACCCTGGTAGTTTCTCTATACCTTGTGTAATTGGGAAATTCATAATAGACAAAGCCTTATGTGATTTAGGAGCCAGTGTTAGTTTAATGCCTCTATCTATTTGTGAAAAACTCAAATTAGGTGAACTAAGACCAACAAGAATGTCATTGCAATTAGCTGACCGATCTGTCAAGTTTCCCGTAGGAATGCTTGAAAATGTACCTGTTCGTATAGGACAATTCTATATTCCTAATGACTTCATAATAATGGACATTAAAGAGGACTATAATATCCCTATTATACTAGGAAGGCCATTCTTAGCAACTGCTGGTGCCATTATAGATGTGAAGAAAGGAAAGTTAACCTTCGAGGTCGGTGAAGAGAAAGTAGAGTTTATTCTCTCCCAATTCTTCAAAGCCCCAGCCATAGACAATTCTTCTTGTTTCTTGGACGTTATTGATGAATGCGTTAAAGAAATGGAGAAACAACAAAACACCTACTCTAAAGTTCTAAAAATACCAATGCCACCTATTTTCGAGGACGATAACTGGCGTGAGGAATACCAAGATAATAATCTGAGTGAATGCCTAGCATTAACCCCTGATCCTATTCCTTGCCCTAAGAAACCTGCTATAGAACTTAAAACACTACCCAAAGATTTAAGGTATGAATTCCTAGATGAAGAACTTGAACGACCTGTTATAGTAAACGCTGACCTTGGACAGATTGAAACTGAAACGGTACTCAATGTCCTTAGGAAATATCTGACCGCTTTAGGCTATAACATATCTGATCTAAAGGGAATAAGCCCCTCTATCTGCATGCATTGCATTATGCTCGAGGAAGACTGTAAGACCTCGCGAGAACATCAAAGACGAATCAATCCGATTCTATGCGATGTAGTGAAAAAGGAAGTTCAAAAGCTGTTAGAAGCAGGAATCATATACCCTATATCTGATAGTAAGTGGGTATGCCCTGTACATGTCGTACCCAAGAAAGGAGGTGTCACTTTCATTACAACCCCTAAAGGCGAATCAATAGCGCAACGCACTCAAACTGGATGGCGAATGTGTATTGACTACAGAAAACTCAACAAAGCCACTCGAAAGGATCATTTTCCTTTACCTTTCATTGACCAAATGCTCGAACGACTGGCCAAACACTCCCATTTCTGCTATTTAGATGGTTACTCAGGATTCTTTCAAATACCTATCCATCCTGATGACCAAGAAAAGACGATGTTCACATGTCCTTATGGTCATTCGCCTACAGACGAATGTCGTTCGGATTGTGTAACGCACCCGCGACATTTCAAAGATGCATGATGTCGATCTTTGCTGATTTTCTCGATGGCATGATGGAAGTATTCATGGATGATTTCTCTGTATGTGAGAAAGTTTTGAAGGATGTCTTTCGAACTTGGAGATGGTACTTAAACGATGCGTAAGTGTCAACTTAGTACTAAATTGGGAAAAATGCCATTTCATGGTAAGACAAGGAATCGTACTTGGACACATCGTGTCTGATAAAGGGATTGAAGTTGATAAAGCTAAGATCGAAATCATTGAAAACCTTCAACCCCCGAAAAGTGTTAGAGAAATACGGAGTTTTCTAGGACACGCTGGTTTCTACCGCCATTTCATAAAAGATTTCTCTAAAATAACCAAACCATTGACTGAGCTACTAATTAAGGACACGGAATTCATATTTGATGAGAAATGTCTAAACGCCTTTCAAACTCTTAAACAAGCACTGATATCCGCACCAATCATGCAACCACCTAACTGAAACGAACCATTCGAAATTATGTGCGATGCTAGTGACTACGCTGTAGGAGCTGTCCTAGGATAGAGAAAAGATAAAAAACTTCATGTGATATACTACGCCAGTAGAACCTTAGATCCTGCACAAATGAACTACGCCACAACAGAGAAGGAACTCTTAGCTGTGGTATTCGCGTTAGATAAATTTTGATCCTACTTAGTAGGAGCGATAATCATAATCTATACCGACCATGCCGCTATTAGATACCTATTAACCAAAAAGGATGCCAAACTAAGACTCCTTAGATGGATCCTACTCTTGCAAGAGTTGGACCTTGAAATTAAGGACAAAAGAGGCACCGAAAATGTGGTTGTTGATCACTTATCAAGAATGGAAGGAAATAAACTTGACGAAGTGCCCATGAATGATGATTTCCCATATGAGCGACTCATAGCCCAATTAGACATCGCTTCGGTAACAGAAACTTTAAACAATACTCAAACCGAAGTAGAAAGAACTGCCAAAGCATATATAGCAAACTCCACCGTACCTTGGTATGCTGATCTCGTTAACTACCTAGCCGCTAAAATATTACCACCAGATTTAACTTACCAACAAAAGAAGAAGTTCTTCCACGACCTGAAACAATATTATTGGGACGAACCACTTCTTTTCAAAAGAGGAGCCGATGGTATATTCCGTCGTTGCATCCCTGAAGAAGAAGTAGGAAGCATAATTTCTCACTATCATGCTGCTCCCTATGGAGGACATGCAAGCACTTCCAAGACTTGTGCAAAGATCCTACAAGCTGGTCTCTTTTGGCCAACCTTATGGAAATACGTCCACATCGCTGTTAAGAACTACGACTGGTGCCAACGCACTGGAAATATATCAAGACGCGATGAAATGCCTCAGAAAGGCATTTTGGAAGTTGAAGTCTTTTATGTGCGGGGAATCGACTTCATAGGACCATTTCCTTCTTCGTTTGGTAACAAATACATACTCGTCGCTGTTGACTACGTCTCGAAATGGATCGAGGCTGTTGCCGCTCCTACGAATGACACGCGAGTACTAAACCGACTCTTTAAAAACATCATCTTCCCTAGATTCGGTATCCCTAGAGTAGTAATTAGCGACGGTGGCTCACGTTTCATATCCAAAATTCTTGAGAAACTTCTATTAAAATATGGTGTTCACCACCGAGTAGTAACACCTTACCATCCACAAACTAGTGGACAAGTCGAAGTCTCAAATAGAGAAATTAAACAAATTTTAGAGAAGACTGTTGCTACATCTAGGAAAGATTGGTCCACTAAGCTACTTGAGGCACTTTGGGCTTATAGAACTGCCTTTAAAACACCCATTGGAACCACACCATTCAAATTGGTATATGGAAAATCCTGTCACCTGCCGGTCGAATTGGAACACAAGGCTTATTGGGCAATTAATACCCTTAATTTAAATTATTCTGCCGCCGGTGAAAAATGAATCTTAGATATTCATGAATTAGAAGAGCTTAGATTAGACGTTTATGAAAACGCCCGAATCTATAAAGAAAGAACGAAAAAATGGCACGATAAAAGAATATCGAGAAAAGAATTTAATGTAGGAGATATAGTGCTATTATTTAATTCTCGACTAAAACTCTTCCCAGGAAAACTTAGATCTAGGTGGTCTGGTCCCTTTAAAATTACAAAGGTACTGCCTAGTGGAGCCGTAGAAATCAAGAGTAGATCTAACGAACCATTCATAGTCAATGGGCAACGATTGAAACACTACTACTTCATAGATAATAAATAATATTCTAATTGCATGAAATTAGTAGAGGTTTCTCCTCACCGCACTGACTAGGTAACACTAGTATGGTCGAGCTTACGACTTTAAACAAAGCGCTTCGTGGGAGACAACCCAATGTGTTTATGTTTTCTTTATTTTAGCTATAATTTCCTTTATAGTTTTTTATTTTATTTTATTTCATTTTTTTTTCTATTTTTCTTTCCTAAAATTTACTTCCTTTTCTCATTTTTATTCATGTTCTTCTTATTTTTCTCTTTATTTCTTTTTCTTTTTACTCAAAAGGCTTTTGGCCATCGCTGACTATTATCTCTTTAATCTACTTAATTTTCAGGCTAATTTACCTTTATTTAGCTAGTGACTAACTTCGTTATGGCTAGAGTAGATTATATGAGTATCACGTTCAGAGGAGCAGGTCAGAGGAGGAGGTTTGAGGACTTAGTCAGTCGGGAGATGACACCCATCATTTATGATGATGATCGTGCTATGAATGCCTTAGGCATTAGAGAGTGTGTGTTGTACTATCTACACCGGATAGGTTGGGACGCTTCCCCCATTAGGAGGAGATTTAGTACTTTTCGTAGGATTACCCTGGAGTTCCTTAGTTCTTTGAACTACCTGCCCAACCATGGTTTAGGTTTTAACCGTGGCCTGATCCGATTTAGACTGTTTGGTGTTGATTTCCGTTATACCCATAACGAGTTTGCTAACCTTTTAGGTTTTCCTAGTGGCCCTGATACTTTCACTGTCACCCAAGAGGAACTTCTCCCGCACTGTGAGCTTGACTATTTCTGGGGAAGTATAACTGGAAACTACCACCCTGAACCTGAGGATATGTACTCTGAAAGCATCCATAACCCTTCTATTAGGTATTTCCATAAGATCCTAGCCCATACCTTGTTCGGAAAAGAGCAAACCATTTCCTTGGTATCCCGTGATGAGCTTTTCATTATGTTTTGCGCTTCACAAGGCCGTCCTGTAAATGCGGCCACCTTTATGGTAGCCAATTTCACCCGTATCATAGACACTCCTCACACACCTATCCTTATAGGAGGCCTAGTTACCATGATAGCCAATGCTGTAGGTATGCGTGAACCACTCCTAGGATTAAATCCCTATGGCGGTATTCGACCTATGAATATCCGTTTTTGTTTCAACACTCACCTGATAGGCAACCTTGGACCAATTGAGTTTGAATTGCTCATTAACCACAATAGTGTGTGTCATACCCCAAATTTGTCCTACCCTTTCAATTTTATCTGGCTTAGGCTTATGCATTTCACAAGCTCATGTACATACCTCCCATTAGGTTATATAACGCATCATGCATTCATTCATCAAATAAACATATACAAAGCATGGGATCATTTGTCATGGATTAGGGTCTATTTCCCTAGTCATTTGAATCAATACTCTTTAATTAGGGTTTTGAGCTCGCGCGCGTCTCATCAAGTCTTTTGTTACAATGGTCATACAGTAGTTCAAGACTTTGACTCGCTCGGGCAGATTTCTTCTATTACAAGTGTTTGGTTTGATTTTAAAGGTCAAAGAATAAATGGATTGAGGTTCTTAAGGTGCTTTCTTGGAAAGGAGGTATTGCCATACAATTGAGTCCCTCGACTTAGGCTTTGAAGATTTTTATCTCAAGCACAAGCGTGGTTATTGATGCATTGATGAAAAGAGACATATGGAGATTATACGCAAACTTGTGGACTTTTTGACCAAAGACCATAATAAACTACCTTGAGTTGTCATCTCATTGATGTTGTATGAGTCAGCATTTGCAAGATTGGAAAAAGATTGGGAATTCAAATAGAAGTCATTAATTGGAGAGGATGGTCAAATTACATTCAAAGGGGTCCAAGTTATATTACAAAATACCAACACATGTTCATTTGTATGTTCATTACAAAAGCTCAAAACCCATTACATTCATACCATAGTCCATCAAAACAAAATCTGGACTACAAAAGGGATCTCGTTCATTTATCAAAAAAGAACTCTCTATTACAAAATTACAAAAAATCATATTTTGACTACAGTTGACCAAGGTTTTACACTATTTTGAAACCTATTTCCAATGAGCCTTCAATACCACCATGTTCCTGTTTTGCCTTCAGTTTGCTTTGAATGATACGCGCCGAAGCCGTGCGTGCCAAGTATCTGAAGTTAGTTTGAACCATGACTGCCTGAAATCAACATAACACACATGAAAATCAGCCCTTCAACCAAGCTAATTACCATGTCCATACATACATCAATCAAACATTCAAATACAAACAACCTGTACATAACCTACCATACTACCCTGCAATACAAATAAAAATCCCTGCTACAACACAACACAGTCAGACAAAAGATGGCATCTAGAAACCGACAACAAACAACATCAGTTCAGGAAATAAAAGACATAAAAGTCATTGCTTCAAGGCTTCCAATCACTCAAGTCCCCATTTTTCTTTGACTTTGTATCCTGGTTATTTGAACCTGCAAGTTACAAAGACATTTGTTGTCAAACGTTTCAGCATGCCTAACACCAAAGAAAACTCACAAGCAGGGCATCTATAAACTCTAGGCAGATTCAACAAAAAAAATTCAGCTTATTCACGAAGCAACCCTGCATCGATTCAGCACGAAAAAAAAGAACAAATTCCCAGCAGCCAATACATTCAAAATAGCTTACAAAATAATGGCTAGCAGACCTGTATGTTCAAAAGGCAATCACTAACTCAGTTTCAACTCAAACTTTAACCCTAACTTTCTACTGACATCAGTAACAGTTTTTAACCAACTTCTAATCCATAACTAACTTTCCAGCCATAAACAGAATCATAACTACCACCTAACCGAATTCAACAACCCATAACAACTTTGCAACTAACTGAAACAGAAAAACAGTGTTGCAACCAACCCTTAACTTCCTAACTAACTCTCTAACTGTCATAACAGAATCCTCTAACTGACTCAACCATCCTCTAACAGAATTTGCAAATAACAGTTACTATCCTAACTATCCCAACAGAGTAATAACGGAATCAGAAGAAAAGAGAGGATTTAGTGAGAACAGAAGAAAAAAAGAAGAAGGAGTTCATAACAGAGTTACAACTAACCTCATAACCGATTCGATCTCTACCTTTCATTGGCGTAACAAACTTTTGAATTCAAGGGCTCAGATTCTTCATCTGTAACTAACATCTCCCTCTAATCTCTATATAATCCGAACCTCCACCTTCAAACTCCTCTCTCCACCATTTTTCTCCATTCACACACATCCTCCACTTCACTCATTCCCTGCAACCTTCACCTTCTTCAACCTTTCTCCATCTCCTTCCATCACTTCCCTTCTCCACAATTCGCTCCCTCCTCCGCACCATAACCACCACGATTCATCATTTCATCCCTTGAATCCTCCACCAACCGTGAACCTCTCTCTTCACTTCCACGATCCTCTTCACTTCACCTTCTTTATCACTCTGTTTCTTCAATCACCTTCACTTCTTCAACCCTGACAATCATCAATCTTCATCGTCGCACAACACTGCAACAGCAACCACGCATCAAGAACGCACCACGTCTTCAACGAATTCATCTTCGTTTCTTCACCGGTGACACAACCACAGCGCTGCAAATATCAGAGCATTTGTTACTCACGCAGTCACGATAATCATGATGTTACGCTCAGAAGAAGACAAAGATGAAGCAGAGAATTCTAGGTGAAGAGGTCAATCGGAATAAAAGAGATAAAGACTTAAGATCGTACCTATGTTTGTTACGCTCAATTTCAATGTCTTCACCTTCGAGATCGGAGAGGCACTGAACCGGTCAATGTGAATCAGAAGCAAGGAAGGAGTGCGAACGAAGAGAGGGTCGATTAAGACGAAAACTCGACAATTTGAGAGGAGACGGAGGGAACGCCAGTCACTCGGAGAATCGGAGAGGGGGCTTCCTCCGCCGCGCGCCTCACGCCGCGTGCGTCGCCGTTAGTACTCGTGAGAAGAGAGAACTGAGTCTGAGATCAAGACGAAGAGAGATTGATAGAGTATGGCGGCCGGACTCTGAGTCGGAGAGGGAGAGATTTGGCTCGGCGTAGCTCCGGCGCCGCGCTCGTTCGCGAGAAGTCTAAAGGTCACACATTACGAACCCTAAATCCCTTTCTAATTTCTTCTTCCTTTTATTTTTCATTTTCATTTATTTGTTTTTTATTTTTGATAATTGAATGAAATCTGAATAAACAATCCCTTGGGCCAAGACTGGATTCGACCTTCACCCCCATAAGGCCCGATGCACCTCTGTTTGATACAAATGCTGAACAATAAAATGTCTGTGGGCCTCCATCCCTGGGCCTGCGTAAATTTCAGCTCATACACCATCATTTTCAGTTTCTCACCCCCCTGACTTACACCATTTCATATTAGAATTTAGATTTTTAACTTGGTTTTCTCTTATTATTTTTTTGATAATAAAAACACAATAAAAATTGCTAATCTTCTTTTAGGCTTTAATACTCATTTTTGACATAAAAATAATCACTAAAAATATTAGTTTTAGGCTAATTGTTTTAATCTTTTTGCTTGACTTGTAATCCAATTTTTCCATAAAAAAACCATAAAAAATAGTAGTATTTTTTACTTCATCTTTTGTGCTATATTTTTGACTTGTTCGATTTCATGCTTGTATGCTATTTTCAATACTCCACTTTTTGCTTTATTTTTCATGCTTCTTTTAAATCCTAACCTTAGGTAGAAACCATGATAATATTAGGTAGAAATTCCCATTCATATTAGGCTAGTTTACTTAGGCTAGTTTCTTTTTCTTTTATAACCATAAAACATCTAAAAATACTTGAATAAATTCCCCATAAAAAATACAAAGAAAATACTTAAAAAATACTAATAATCAAAGTGAAAATTCTTAAAAAGGGAATGGAAGCTTGAACGTCCCTTGCTTTAGGGAACGTTCGAGTGCTTGGATCTCCCTTGCTTTAGGGTCTCATTCAGGCGTAAGTTCCCAACTTCTAAAAAACACAAACCATAGAGTAACTCGAGTTTCCCTTGCTTTAGGGATTTCCTCGAAACACTCAAACTCTCTCTCTCTCTCTCTCTCCTTTCTTAAGGGCACTGTTATCTCCGCTCTATTGCATCCTAGGTCGATCCCCTATGCAAGAGTGCGAGCGTTAACGCCGCCCAACTAAAAAACACAAAAACAAACAAAAACTAAAGAGCCGAACTACGGCGCTCTGATTCCTGAAAAGGATACGTAGGCATCAAGTCGCGGGGCTTGAACGAGCACATTTGTAAATATTCCTTCTTTTCCCCGTATTTCTTTCGCATTCATTCGCATATAGACATAGATATAGTACACACCCTTTAGATAGAAACAAACATAGGTGGATACCATCGAGTACGATGGGCGAGAGGGGTGCTAATACCTTCCCCTCGCGTAACCGACTCCCGTACCTTGATTCTCTGGTCGCAAGACCCTGTTCCTTCCTTTGCTAGGTTTCCTGGTATTCCTTTCCCTTATGGGATAAATATATTGGTGGCGACTCTGTTCATTTTTCGCGAGCGTGCGACAGCTGGCGACTCTGCTGGGGATGTTGCTAGACCTATTGCGGGTCCATTCTTAGCGAGTCGATCCTAGCCTGCGTTTGTTTGTTTATTTTATTGGGTGTTTATTTGTTTTATGTCTATATCTTGTATATATGTTTGCATGTTTATTTTCTGCTTGCACATCATGCATATGGATTATATTTTGTGTTCCTTGGGGTCTTCTGTTCTGTTTTGCAGGTGGGGGGTTTTTGTGAGGTAAAAGGCCCACTACCCAGGCCCGTGACACATAGGATTAGCGTGGATGCTCATGTTGACTCCCGTGGCCCTTGCTACGATCGAGTTCAACATGGGGTACCACAACTGGGCGAGGTTCTTTCATGGAACACTGTGTCTGGCACCCTTGCTGCCACAAACACTTTGTACCCCATGGGAACTGTAGACCCTGGTGACCATTAGGGACCACTTGTCCGTGTCTAGACTTCATACCCGTGAGATTGGGGTGGGACAGGAAACCTTGGCTCCTACATACCTTTGGCTCTTCATATTTGAGGTCGGACCTTTATTTGGTCTGTTCTCATGGTGCTTGGTATTCTGGCATTCAAAAAAGGCGTTGAACCTTTGATCCTGTGACATTTGACCTATGCAGAGATTTTACATCAGTTATCCAGAGATTGTACATATGCTACTAAGATTATATGGACCTTGATCCCATGCCTTTGCATTGCATAACATCATTGTTTCATCCACTTCATTTGTGAGGGATCCTAAAGTCTATTTCCAAAAAAAAAAGAGAGAAAAAGAAAAAGGAGATAGAAAATCAGAAAAAAGAAAAGAAAAGATATTCTATACAAAAAAAAAAAAATGGGCTTTGATTCCAAAAGAGAACTAAAAAGCGTGCGAAAAGACTTTAGGATCTCTCATAAACGAAACATGCATTCACACTATCATGCATTTCATGGTTCTCTCAGATACTTATGGGACCCTTTCTATTCCAGATTTCAAGATCAATAACGGATTTGACTTCTCACCGCCACAAAGATCAACTATGGAACAACTCCGTGAGGAAATGGATGAGATGAGGGAACAAATGGGTCATCTTATGTTGGAGACGCAAGACTTGATCCATAATCAGGGTGCACTAAAAGAGGAAAACAATCAGTTGAAGACTCAATTGAGCTTGGTCATGGAAGTTCTGAAGACGGTATTAAGGAAGGAAGGTGATGTTGTTCCTGTTGCTGCAACAGAAGTTGTTGATTCCTTCTCCCCAATAGGATCTCTTTTCACTCATGGGATGCCTCAGGGAGCTCTCCCTCAATTTCAAGTGCCATTGCCTCCACGTCAAAATGTTCATGCCCCTAGAATGAATCAAGGAGGCCAAATGTGTGGGAAAAAGCCTAAGAAACCTCAGAGAATTCTCAATCCTATCCCGATGCCTTATGCTCAGTTACTTCCCCGTTTGCTGGAGCTTCAGTTGGTTGAGCTACGAGAATTGGATACGCCCGAAAAGCTTCCCCCCACCTTTGATGCCAATGCTCGATGTGAGTTCCATTCTGGGGCACCTGGTCATGATATTGAGAATTGTAGGGCGCTGAAGCAGCAAATTCAAGATCTCATTGATTCAAAAGTGATTTTGTTCACCCTCGAGGGTATGTTTGTTCAAGGAAATGGGGTTCCAACTGCGGTGGAAGAAAAGGTTGATTCATACTTCTATGTCAGATCCACTTCAAATCAGAAGCATAATGCACCATCTTGGGTTCCAGGTTTCCCACCTCATCAATCTCCATTTGTTTCACAGCCAGATCAAAAGAGGAAGACACCTGAACAGAATGGGTATTGGAATCATTGCCATCAGCAGGGTCCACAAATGCCAAGGAGACCACCAAGAAGGATTGACCCAATTCCTATGACCTATAGTCAGCTGCTTTCTCATTTGCTGAAGGATTCTTTGGTCCAACTAAAGGAGTTTAAGCCCCCTCCAACATCGATTCCTCAAGGATATGACTTAAATGCAAGGTGTGAGTACCATTCTGGGACATCTGGACATTCAACTGAGGATTGTAATATTTTGAAACACAAAGTCCAAGATCTCATTGACTCCAAAATAATATCATTCACTCCAAATGGCCTGCGCATAAAACGAAGAGTTCATGCATAAGTGAATGCCCGTATTCCAGAAAGTAACAAAAAAAAAGAATAAGCCCAAATGGAGTCAAGGCTCCTCAACATTGGCAATCATCATTTCATTTCCGTATTTTGTTGAAGGCTACTTCCTTGGCTGAGTTGGTTGGTATGATAATAATAAAAGCACCACAAATTCTCGAGCAACTTCGTCATAATCTTTTCCAAAAAAAAAAAAAAAAAGGGGAAATCAAGAATGTTTTGTAGAAACATCTCTCATTCTCAAGGTTCTTATGCTCAGTTGTATCCATGAAGGTTGGTGTTTCAGTGGGTGTTTGAGTTCTCTTTGCAACAAATAGCTTCCCTAAGTTTGGTGACTACGCAAGGTTCCTCCATGTTTGATGGCAAATACTTCTTCAATAAATATGCTTGGGGCTCCCGCACGAGGGATAAGCAAGACGCACTCTTATCTTGAGCATTGCATCATTCGCATTGCTCGAATCCCTAAAGCATTACAAATTCTTGGGTGACTTCGTCAGAATCTTCTTCCATGTGGTAATCAAGAGTATTCTACACAATGCTCCTCATTCTCAAGGTCTTCTTCACCACAAGTTCTCAGTTTGATGACCATGCAAGGTTCCTCCACTTTCGATAATGAATACTTCTACAACATCTATGCTTGGGGATCCCGCATGAGGGATAAGCAAGACGTACTCTTATCTTGAGCATTGCATCACTCGCATTGCTCGAATCCCTAAAGTAAGGCAAAAGTTTACAATTCATGGATGACTTCGTTGGGGTTCTCTTTTGAAATAATCTGAAGTGTTTGGAAAGAACTACAGAAAGTATTCAAGAGCAACAAGTCCAGACGGAGTCAAGTCTCCTCAACAATGGCATTCATTTAGTTTCTTCATTGCATTCTCATTTGTAACATTTTATTGTTTGTTTAAGCATTGCTAGCATGTAAAAACTTGTTAATTTTTGAATGAAAATCATAATACATTGTTTATGTTTGTCTTGAAGTAATCCATTCGTTATCACTTATAAAATGTTTTGGCATTACGATACCAACTTTACTAATTGCTTGCTTAGGCAAAAGCTGAGGGAGAATGATGAAAAATAAAAATGCAAAATCTCTAATCGTGTGTTTTTGAATAAAAAACCCTACTGAGGATGTACAGGCATTATTTCAAATCCCCAAACACCGGAGATATAAGGGAGATAGACCCTCGTCAACCCCTTTGAGCCTTGAAGGAGGAGTTTCTTTTCTAATCACAAAAACCCTTATTTTAACCTTGGGGCAGGGTAGTGTTCATTTAACTTGATCGAGTGTTCAAAACTCAATAAAAGGGTATGCATCTAAGGATACAACAATGGTTATCCTTCAAAAGGTTGAGGAATGTCAAAACCGCAATGATTATCCTTATTCCATCAAGAGATCAAGAGATGACGATACCACAGTGGTAATCCTTCATCAAATCAAAGAAGTGAGGCGGTCACGATCACCTCCAACGAATCAAAGATAATGCGAGGTCACACGACTTGTTCAAAAAATATACATAGCAAAAAGAAATGGCAAAAAAAAAAGATATAAGAAGAAAAGGATGAAAAGAAAAATGGCAAAAGAAGCATAGAAAAAAACTGTCAAGCAAGAACAAAGTCGTGTGACAATGAATCAAAAGAATAAAAGGTGAGCGACCGCCATGTCCAAAGAACCTCATTGATTCCTCAACCATTTCAAATTCCTTGTGAGGGATGAACACTCGTTTCGAGTTAACTGAACATAGGATTGGAGAACATCATGAAGGGGGTGGGCACCAAATAATTTTGAGCCTAAAAATCCTTTGTTTCCAAAACCGTGAACCTGGCCAAGTTACAACCCTTAAAAGTCCTAATTGAAGTAGGGTTTATTTTGAAAGCGCACTCCGAAGAGATAGTGTTTAACTGACTCCCAATGAAGTATGACTCATATCCATGTTGGTATCGTATGCTTGCTTTATCTTCCATATGCGAAAATCGAGGTTGTGTCAACTTGTGATTCGGTCACAAGAGGTCGCAACCTCATTTCACAAAAAAGGTTTTTACAACTTCAAGACTAACATAGGCTTTGCATTAGAATCATCATTCTTAGAATTAACATTCTTTTGCATGCAAAATATGTGCTTAACATCAAGGAAATTTTCAAGGATGAGAATCAATGAGCAACTTGATCATATTAAAGTACAAGAGACTTGAGAACTCCGAAGAGTAAAAGCTAATCATTCCAAATGCTGACCATCAAGGGGCAGGTTCTCTAAAGAAATCCGTTGGGCATGAACTGTTAATACTTTCTTTGATTACCCTGAGGGGAAGATTTTGAAGACTCCGTTGAGCGTGGTAAAGTTGTTTCCATGTTGTTTGACTTCAAAACAAAGAAAGATTGAGGATTCTAGTAAGATATACCTAATCAGGGGCAATCGAGTCGAGGAATCTCTCTCAAATTTAACTAATCAGGGGCAATCGAGTCGAGGAATCTCTCTCAAATTCAACTAATCAGGGGCAATTGAATCGAGGTTTAACCTCTCTCAAATTCTACCAATCTGGGGCAGTTACGTCGAGATTTGACAAATCTCTCCAAGGATCCACTGGGGCAATTTCCTTCATGGGTCATGAAACTTGGAGCACGATCCTCGGAGCTTTATTGGCCTCTCCCTAATCATAGGAGTTCTTTTCTCCTAGAACCTTGGTCTCTCCCCAAGCACGGAGTTTATTTCTCCTGAGAGTTTGTTCCATTCCTCAAGTATAGGAGTTTATTTCTCCTAGGAGTTGTTCTACTTCCTTAATCAAAGTTCCTTACTTGAATTTCTCGTCCTCGACATGGTGAAGCGAGGGAATCTCCTCGAGCTGAAAATCTTCCAAGCAGTGGCACATGGTGAGGAGTCAGAAATTATTCTTCAAGTCAAAGAAGGTGCATTTTACAAATCAAAGTCCAATATCTGTTGGCACCTCCACATGGTCCTTAACACTAGGGGGATTCTCCCTGGTGTTTACCTCATCAATGCCTTTATTTGGCATCCTGCATATAGTGTTTACTGCATATAACATTGCATCCTCAAAAGCGTAGCACATCCGTCAAAGCGGATCATTACGCCATAGAAAAATTCAAACATGCATACATAGCATAAGCCAGATAATCAGAATCAGTACTTACTCAAGACAATAATACATCCCCCACACAAAAAGTTGTCCTTACAAATTCCGATTGATATCTGCTACTACATTTTAAATCTCTTCCAACCACGGTGCCGATGCGAGGTATCTTCAATCTCTGATGAGTGTCTGACACAATGTCTTCTTTTGTCCCTCGATGTCGAGTCGATGTTGAGTCATAGATCGCCACGAGATCTTATTCCTTTCCAAAGTGTGGAAAATCGCACGAGATTTTTTTTCGATGTTGAGTCATAAGATCGCCACGAGATCTTATTCCCTTTTTTTCTGTTGACGAGTTGATCGCCACGAGATCTTCTTTCGATGTTGAGTCATAGATCGCCACGAGATCTTATTCCTTTCCAAAGTGTGGAAAATCGCACGAGATTTTCTTTCGATGTTGAGTCATAAGATCGCCACGAGATCTTATTCCCTTTTCTCCTGTTGACGAGTTGATCGCCACGAGATCTTCTTTCGATGTTGAGTCATAAGATCGCCACGAGATCTTATTCCCTTTTCTTCTGTTGACGAGTTGATCGCCACGAGACCTTCTCGGTGTCAAGTCATAAGATCGCCACGAGATCTTATTCCCTTTTTTTCTGTTGACGAGTTGATCGCCACGAGATCTTCTCGATGTTGAGTCATAAGATCGCCACGAGATCTTATTCCCTTTTTTTCTGTTGACGAGTTGATCGCCACGAGATCTTCTTTCGATGTTGAGTCATAGATCGCCGCGAGATCTTGTTCCTTTCAGTCCTGACGTTGAGTCGTAAATCGCACGAGGTCTTTTTTTTTCGATCATTGTTTTATACAACCATTCTCTTTGAAAACCCCGTGTCGGCACCGCTACCACGTTATAAGCTATCACCCTCCTTCCAATTACTCACTGTAAATTCTTCCACCAAAAAAAAACAAAAAGAGAATTTTCTTTCCCCAGCAGATATCAAAAAAAAAATAAAATAAATAAATAAAAAATAAAAAATAAAAAATAAAGAATAAAGACCACTCCATCTCCTCGGGACAAATTTCGGGTCTTTGGTATTTAATCTTCTTCTACTCCGAATGTTCGAAAGGCTGGCGCCAATCTCACCTTCGAGTATAAGACGATTAAATAGGGGCAGCTGTCATACCCCAAATTTGTCCTACCCTTTCAATTTTATCTGGCTTAGGCTTATGCATTTCACAAGCTCATGTACATACCTCCCATTAGGTTATATAACGCATCATGCATTCATTCATCAAATAAACATATACAAAGCATGGGATCATTTGTCATGGATTAGGGTCTATTTTCCTAGTCATTTGAATCAATACTCTTTAATTAGGGTTTTGAGCTCGCGCGCGTCTCATCAAGTCTTTTGTTACAATGGTCATACAGTAGTTCAAGACTTTGACTCGCTCGGGCAGATTTCTTCTATTACAAGTGTTTGGTTTGATTTTAAAGGTCAAAGAATAAATGGATTGAGGTTCTTAAGGTGCTTTCTTGGAAAGGAGGTATTGTCATACAATTGAGTCCCTCGACTTAGGCTTTGAAGATTTTTATCTCAAGCACAAGCGTGGTTATTGATGCATTGATGAAAAGAGACATATGGAGATTATACGCAAACTTGTGGACTTTTTGACCAAAGACCATAATAAACTACCTTGAGTTGTCATCTCATTGATGTTGTATGAGTCAGCATTTGCAAGATTGGAAAAAGATTGGGAATTCAAATAGAAGTCATTAATTGGAGAGGATGGTCAAATTACATTCAAAGGGGTCCAAGTTATATTACAAAATACCAACACATGTTCATTTGTATGTTCATTACAAAAGCTCAAAACCCATTACATTCATACCATAGTCCATCAAAAAAAAATCTGGACTACAAAAGGGATCTCGTTCATTTATCAAAAAAGAACTCTCTATTACAAAATTATAAAAAATCATATTTTGACTACAGTTGACCAAGGTTTTACACTATTTTGAAACCTATTTCCAATGAGCCTTCAATACCACCATGTTCCTGTTTTGCCTTCAGTTTGCTTTGAATGATACGCGCCGAAGCCGTGCGTGCCAAGTATCTGAAGTTAGTTTGAACCATGACTGCCTGAAATCAACATAACACACATGAAAATCAGCCCTTCAACCAAGCTAATTACCATGTCCATACATACATCAATCAAACATTCAAATACAAACAACCTGTACATAACCTACCATACTACCCTGCAATACAAATAAAAATCCCTGCTACAACACAACACAGTCAGACAAAAGATGGCATCTAGAAACCGACAACAAACGACATCAGTTCAGGAAATAAAAGACATAAAAGTCATTGCTTCAAGGCTTCCAATCACTCAAGTCCCCATTTTTCTTTGACTTTGTATCCTGGTTATTTGAACCTGCAAGTTACAAAGACATTTGTTGTCAAACGTTTCAGCATGCCTAACACCAAAGAAAACTCACAAGCAGGGCATCTATAAACTCTAGGCAGATTCAACAAAAAAAATTCAGCTTATTCACGAAGCAACCCTGCATCGATTCAGCACGAAAAAAAAGAACAAATTCCCAGCAGCCAATACATTCAAAATAGCTTACAAAATAATGGCTAGCAGACCTGTATGTTCAAAAGGCAATCACTAACTCAGTTTCAACTCAAACTTTAACCCTAACTTTCTACTGACATCAGTAACAGTTTTTAACCAACTTCTAATCCATAACTAACTTTCCAGCCATAAACAGAATCATAACTACCACCTAACCGAATTCAACAACCCATAACAACTTTGCAACTAACTGAAACAGAAAAACAGTGTTGCAACCAACCCTTAACTTCCTAACTAACTCTCTAACTGTCATAACAGAATCCTCTAACTGACTCAACCATCCTCTAACAGAATTTGCAAATAACAGTTACTATCCTAACTATCCCAACAGAGTAATAACGGAATCAGAAGAAAAGAGAGGATTTAGTGAGAACAGAAGAAAAAAAGAAGAAGGAGTTCATAACAGAGTTACAACTAACCTCATAACCGATTCGATCTCTACCTTTCATTGGCGTAACAAACTTTTGAATTCAAGGGCTCAGATTCTTCATCTGTAACTAACATCTCCCTCTAATCTCTATATAATCCGAACCTCCACCTTCAAACTCCTCTCTCCACCATTTTTCTCCATTCACACACATCCTCCACTTCACTCATTCCCTGCAACCTTCACCTTCTTCAACCTTTCTCCATCTCCTTCCATCACTTCCCTTCTCCACAATTCGCTCCCTCCTCCGCACCATAACCACCACGATTCATCATTTCATCCCTTGAATCCTCCACCAACCGTGAACCTCTCTCTTCACTTCCACGATCCTCTTCACTTCACCTTCTTTATCACTCTGTTTCTTCAATCACCTTCACTTCTTCAACCCTGACAATCATCAATCTTCATCGTCGCACAACACTGCAACAGCAACCACGCATCAAGAACGCACCACGTCTTCAACGAATTCATCTTCGTTTCTTCACCGGTGACACAACCACAGCGCTGCAAATATCAGAGCATTTGTTACTCACGCAGTCACGATAATCATGATGTTACGCTCAGAAGAAGACAAAGATGAAGCAGAGAATTCTAGGTGAAGAGGTCAATCGGAATAAAAGAGATAAAGACTTAAGATCGTACCTATGTTTGTTACGCTCAATTTCAATGTCTTCACCTTCGAGATCGGAGAGGCACTGAACCGGTCAATGTGAATCAGAAGCAAGGAAGGAGTGCGAACGAAGAGAGGGTCGATTAAGACGAAAACTCGACAATTTGAGAGGAGACGGAGGGAACGCCAGTCACTCGGAGAATCGGAGAGGAGGCTTCCTCCGCCGCGCGCCTCACGCCGCGTGCGTCGCCGTTAGTACTCGTGAGAAGAGAGAACTGAGTCTGAGATCAAGACGAAGAGAGATTGATAGAGTATGGCGGCCGGACTCTGAGTCGGAGAGGGAGAGATTTGGCTCGGCGTAGCTCCGGCGCCGCGCTCGTTCGCGAGAAGTCTAAAGGTCACACATTACGAACCCTAAATCCCTTTCTAATTTCTTCTTCCTTTTATTTTTCATTTTCATTTATTTGTTTTTTATTTTTGATAATTGAATGAAATCTGAATAAACAATCCCTTGGGCCAAGACTGGATTCGACCTTCACCCCCATAAGGCCCGATGCACCTCTGTTTGATACAAATGCTGAACAATAAAATGTCTGTGGGCCTCCATCCCTGGGCCTGCGTAAATTTCAGCTCATACACCATCATTTTCAGTTTCTCACCCCCCTGACTTACACCATTTCATATTAGAATTTAGATTTTTAACTTGGTTTTCTCTTATTATTTTTTTGATAATAAAAACACAATAAAAATTGCTAATCTTCTTTTAGGCTTTAATACTCATTTTTGACATAAAAATAATCACTAAAAATATTAGTTTTAGGCTAATTGTTTTAATCTTTTTGCTTGACTTGTAATCCAATTTTTCCATAAAAAAACCATAAAAAATAGTAGTATTTTTTACTTCATCTTTTGTGCTATATTTTTGACTTGTTCGATTTCATGCTTGTATGCTATTTTCAATACTCCACTTTTTGCTTTATTTTTCACGCTTCTTTTAAATCCTAACCTTAGGTAGAAACCATGATAATATTAGGTAGAAATTCCCATTCATATTAGGCTAGTTTACTTAGGCTAGTTTCTTTTTCTTTTATAACCATAAAACATCTAAAAATACTTGAATAAATTCCCCATAAAAAATACAAAGAAAATACTTAAAAAATACTAATAATCAAAGTGAAAATTCTTAAAAAGGGAATGGAAGCTTGAACGTCCCTTGCTTTAGGGAACGTTCGAGTGCTTGGATCTCCCTTGCTTTAGGGTCTCATTCAGGCGTAAGTTCCCAATTTCTAAAAAACACAAACCATAGAGTAACTCGAGTTTCCCTTGCTTTAGGGATTTCCTCGAAACACTCAAACTCTCTCTCTCTCTCTCTCTCCTTTCTTAAGGGCACTGTTATCTCCGCTCTATTGCATCCTAGGTCGATCCCCTATGCAAGAGTGCGAGCGTTAACGCCGCCCAACTAAAAAACACAAAAACAAACAAAAACTAAAGAGCCGAACTACGGCGCTCTGATTCCTGAAAAGGATACGTAGGCATCAAGTCGCGGGGCTTGAACGAGCACATTTGTAAATATTCCTTCTTTTCCCCGTATTTCTTTCGCATTCATTCGCATATAGACATAGATATAGTACACACCCTTTAGATAGAAACAAACATAGGTGGATACCATCGAGTACGATGGGCGAGAGGGGTGCTAATACCTTCCCCTCGCGTAACCGACTCCCGTACCTTGATTCTCTGGTCGCAAGACCCTGTTCCTTCCTTTGCTAGGTTTCCTGGTATTCCTTTCCCTTATTGGATAAATATATTGGTGGCGACTCTGTTCATTTTTCGCGAGCGTGCGACAGTGTGCATCAGTTTGTCTTACTTAACCCTATCACGAGTGTGCACAACAGAAATAACTGGCTTTTTGACCTGAATCACCCACCTACACCACCCTCACCTGAAACACCTCAAATATATGACATCCCTGCTGATTATGATCCTGAGACTCCTCGTCACAATTATAATGACCCTCCTCCTGATCGTTCTATAGTTTCTCATGATGCATCTCCTGCTGCTGCTCATTCTGCTGCTCCGATTAATGCTGGACCTCAGCCTCCGCCTACTGATTTCGTCACTGCCCTTACTAATTTAGAGGCTCAGATTGAAGGCCTACGCGGCGAATTCGCTACTCTGCGTACTGATTTTCATGGCTTTATGGATATCGTCACGAAATAGATGGACCATCTGTATCAGCATTTCTTTTCTCATAGACGTGGCCGAATCGTCTTTTTGAGCTTTTTCACTCTCCGCACCTTGACGCTAAAATAGTGGGGACACTGTCTGTTCTAAGTGTGGGGGAAAGAGATTTTATCAGCTTTATTTTTATCAGTTTTAACTTCACTCAGCTTAATCTTTAGAAATTTCAGTATTTATTTCCAGCAATTTTTTTTTATTTTCAGTTGGTAGTTTAATTATGGCATCTTGAAAACAGCAACATTTCCATTAATTAATGCAATTCAGTTTTTATTTCGATTTAATCGTTGGTTTCAGTTTAATTTTAAGAGCTGCGAAGTGCAAGAATTTTTATCTGCAATTACACTATCTGTGTTGATTATTTCTATCTGTGCTAATGGACTTGAGCTGCTAATTTTAACTGTCATTTGGTGACATTTTTGGTTCACTGTCTGCTAATTTTTCCACTGTCTAGCTGTTTGGTTTGGTACTTGATTTTGATATTTCTGTAACTTAATTTTAATAGTGGTTTGAATATCACTGCTATTTAGTTTAAATATTACTGGTAAATTTGAATTCTACTGCTGGTTGATTTTATGCTGTATTAATACATTGCAGTTGAATAGCATTGATGAGGATTTTTTTTTTTTGGAAAAAAAATATATATTTGAGAAAGGGGGCACCCATACCTATCTAAGGGGCCCCACCCCCTCTCTTTCTCTTTGCCAACGAAACAAAAATATATATATGTGAAGGGGGCGCCCATAGTCATGGTGGGTCCCCCGCCCTCACTCTCTTTTCCCTCTCACTCTCACGTGCTTTTCTTTCTCCTTTTTTCTTTATTCTTTTCTTTCTCCTTTTTCTTTATTTCTTCTCATGTCTTTTCCACCCTTTATTTTCTTTGTCTCATTTGCTATTGCATGTATATTGATTGGCTATTCAATAGGCAGTAATTATGGCACATGCACCACTTCTATTATTCACTCACTCCATCCAATAATCCACACTCACGTGAACTATTGTTTCTTCTGCTACCACAGTCTTTAATATCACATGCATGCATACATTATTGGACTACACCTGGTCAACAATGCTATCAAATAATATCACATGCATGCACCAGACATTTATTCCTCTCAACAAATATTTACTTCAGATTAATTTTTTCTTTTCTTCTCTCATTTACTATCCCACACGTTTTCTTCCTCTTTTCCCCACCCTTTCTTTAATTTTCACCCATCACTCCACCACTCACTCATTCTACTTTTCTCTACACTTCCTTCAACAATACAAACCTCAACCTTTCTCCTTCTTTTTCTTCATCCAATATACTTATAATTTTCATTAACCACCACTCCTTCATCTCCTTAAACTCCAAATCACTATATAAAATTCCTACACCTTCACATTCATTCTACCACGTCCTTTACCATCTCAAATTCTTATCCCTCAAATACTACCTTGTCAAACTAAATCATCATGAGCCAACTCCGAGCAAGACAAGTTCGAACAACCAGACCATCATCACATGACCTTTCAAATATTTCCTTTCGAACAGACGACAATGGCGAGCAACGTGCGAAATATAAGAGCTTCTACCAACGTTCCGTTGTCGCCACAAAATATGCGGATGTCAACTGCCTACACACATTAGGACTTCTTGAGAGTGTCTAATGGATGCTAAACAATGTGGGTCTATCCCATTTGTGCACCAGAAATGATCCGACTTATGAGCCCTTGGTGCTTGAATTCATGAGTTCCTTCAAATATGAGACTCCATCAGACGACCCATACACCTCAGGGACCGCCACGTTCAGAATGTTCAGCCAAGAATATTCATTGGAGCAAGACCGTCATGCTGAATTACTACAATTCACACGAGGGGAAAATGCCTTCTGCAAGATTGATACACCTAGTGGTTCGTGGGAGGAAGTATGATTTAGGTTTTGGTTAAATTTATCTGGAGAAGGGACGGAAGGATGGAAAGATCTTTACGCTTCACATATCCAAAACCCCGCCATCCGCTATTTCCATCGCATTCTAGCAAATACCATCTTTGGACGAACAAATAACCACAAAGTAAATCAAACCGACATGTTCTTTCTAATGTGTGCCCTTTCAAGCACACGAGTCAACGCCGCTCCATTCTTCCTTGACCACCTGCAAACTACTGCGCAGACGAAAGGATCCATTCCTTTCATATTTGGTGATTTAATCACTTCAATAGCTATTGCCTTGGGTCTGAATCACGAGCTTGCAACCATTTCCCACCTAGCCCTACCCGCACAAACTCTCGACCTCGCCTACTGCCGAGAATCTCACTTAGTCTCCCCAAGACCAGATGGTAGGTTTAATTTGGTTGTGAATAAGAGAAAAATTAAAAGTATCATTCTCCCTTGTCCTGAAAAGATTGATGTGAGACAAATGGTCTGCTGGCGTTTTAACCTCGATGCACCTGCCCCTCCTGAAGGACAGGAACAAACTCCTGAAAACCCTCGTCCTTTCCCTCCTCCCCCGCTTAGACCACTAATTACCATGAACTCCCTCTACGATGCCACCTTAGATCAAAATGTCTTAGCTATGCAAAGGCATAACGAGATGATGCAAATGTTTCAACGGTTCGAGAATCAGAATCACCAAGACTACCAACTGATGTCTACCCGCATAGGAAGACTAAATTCCGATATGCAAGCTTTATCTGTTCGTATGGATGATGCTCACAACTACGCCCAAAAAATTGACGAAAAAACTAGCTCTGGTAGGCGTAGGAGGGTTAGAACAAGGGGGCGAGGAAGGACCAATGAACAAAATGAGGAGTAGAGTTTTTCTTCCTTTCTACCTTATTGCATTGAGGACAATGCATGTTTTAAGTATGGGGGAATATCTTTCCTTCTTTTTATTTTTATTTTCTTATCTTATATTCCATGTTGCAAAAACATTTCCATTTCAATAAAATAACTATGTTAATTAAATCGTATGTTTATAGTTTTCATACGCTTATTTAAATTCTCCAAAATCTTGAGCCATAACAAATTTTTTTCACGAAATTAGATGCTTAACTCGACACGCCCGATAGTACGAAGGTTACTTATTTTTAAGAAATATTAGGCACATGAGTAAAAACTGAGACAATATTACTACTGTCTCGACACTCTTGAAACTCTGAGTTTGCAAAGACCGATTTGGATACCTGTTATACCAAAACCAAACTTTAGCTTCAAGTAACCCTGAGTAGTTTATCTAGCAGTCGGCACCGTCTTGAACACAAACTACGTAGAGAGTCGATGAATATAAGTGAATGATCCTTATAATATGTGAAAATAATATTATAGTAAATGTACTAACTAAATTAGGTGATCCTTACCCGGTCATTTAGCCCAAAGGGTACAAAGCCTAAATTAGTTATAAACTTATTGTTGGTTGGTTCGGAGTTATCTGGTACCGAACTTGGTAGGGCAAGCTAAGGTTTGATCCCCCACAACCCGCAATTGAGTAAAGAAAAGGAGTATACCACGTAATTGTGCCAGAACTCTATGGAAAAGGATCATAAACACTAACCGACTACTTTACTATGTGCGTGTTAAGATAATGGGCTTAATGTGATTGCGCGCGAATGAAAATGGGTGAACTAAGCGAAAGGGATAAGGATGAGCTATAATAGCATGACTTGGATTGGCATGCATATGGGGGAGTTGTCTAGTGTTGTTACCGTATTTTTAGTGTTGAAATTGATCTCATAGTGTCTTGATGAAAAACTTTCCGTAACCGAGTATGACTCGAGTAATGAGTTTGCATTTAATTTATACTGTCCTACTGTTTTAAATAATTATTTGCTTGAGGACAAGCAAATGTTCAAGTATAGGGGAGTTTGATAACGTGAAAATATAACGTATATTTGATTTGATTAACATAGATTATATCTGCATTTTAGATCATTTATATTATATTATTTCGATATTACGCTGGTATTTTCTCACTTTATTTCAGGTATTAAAATTATCCCGAGTTCGACTAAAAGAAGAAAATCATGACATTTTTCGAGGAATTATCCGAAGAAGTGGAGAAAAATAAAAGACCTCATTTGGAAGCCAAAGACCCAAATAAAGAAAGTGGAAGAAGAAAAAAAAATAAAAAAATAATATATATATGTGAGGGGGGCGCCCATACCACTTATGGGGCCCTCACCCCCACTCTTCATTCATGTTCTGCAAGAAAAAAAAGAAAAAAAGAAACAAAGAAGAAAGGGGGCGCCCATAGCATTACTGGGGCCCCCATCCCCACTCACCAGCTTCTCATGAAAAGAAAAAGAGAAAGAAACAAAGGGGGTGCCCATACCTCTTTAAGGACCCCCGCCCCAGTCTCTAATTTAAGACCAATGCAGAACACGTTTTCCACTGGCCTCACATTTACCACTTTCCCAGGTTTTTCTCTCCACTCCGCAAGAATCTCCATCAAGTCCAAGCTACCAATTCTTCAGCAAACGAAACGATTGCCCCAGAATTTTCTCAGGAACTGTCCAAGTCCTCTATTATAAAAGTCAAAGAGGAACAGAAAGAGGGGTTCGGAGAATTTTACCCAGTAATAACCTAGTTTTCATTTTCATTTCAATTTGCTGCAATTAGTTCCCAGATTCAAGTTTAATTTCCATTCCTGTTTCGAATTCCTGCACCGTTTAAGCACTTAATTTCTACACAGGAAATTAAGTGCATTTGATTTTTATTTCAAGCTTCAGAATTTAGTATAGATTTAGGAAATTTACTGTTCGTTTCAAAGTTCCAATTTCTGCATTTAGTCTGTATTCAAGAAGAACAAGTTTCTGCTACTTCAGTTTAATTCCAGGTTTTTATTTATTTATATGTTTTTGTCATTAATATTCGTATCTGATATCATGCTTGAATATATTTCTGTTTATCGTTTTTATTCTGGAACTATTATTAATATTATGTCTGGCTAATTACTTTGTACCGGTGTGCTAACCATTAACCGGATGAATTAATAATCTCTGATTGCATAAAACTATACTAAAATTATTTTCTGGTTCTGATTTCTAAATTAATTGTTAAAAGGATTTCTTTTTACCATAGTAGAAATTCAGTTAAGGTACAAAATTAAGATAACGACAGTTTGAGATTTTTACCTGATAGTGGAAATCAAACATCAGCTCTAAAAACAGCGAAAGCGCTTTAGAGTCGATTGTAATTATTTAAATTTCAAAAAGTATTTTCGGTTTGTGATAATTTAGGGAAAGCAAATGTATTAGAACTGTTAGTATAATAGAGTCAATAGACGTGAAAGCGTGAGGCAAAGATTTTTAATTTAAATAACTTATTCTGAAAATATTTTATGATTTGAACTATGCATAAGATTATTAACTCGATGGTCGATGAAAGCACACCGGTATATTAATTCTAATTACTTAATTAAAACTAAAATTTAATTTCACGTTTCCTAATCAAAACAAATCGATAGCCTTAGCTGACATTAGCAACGAAAACCAGAATTATTTGACCCTCAGTCCTTGTGGGTTCGATAATCTTTTAAAACTTAACGACTAAGCTGTATACTTGCAGTGAAATCCCGATTGACTTAAACAAAATCCCGATCACTTATTCAGATGCCGAAGACACATGGAAGCAAGTTAGAAGATTTGAAACCATGCAAAGGGTTACTTGTTGAACCCTAAAGACTTAGCTGTTGCAGGCAGATACTTTTATATTATGGTTAGGAATCAGGGTGGTAAGATCATTGTAAATTCTCTATAGAGCTCAAAGTGCCCAAGTCAAAGCGAGAAACGAGTTTGTGAGGACTATGTATGATTTTGCACACCAACTTTTATATATTTAAGCAAAGCATTTCAGTTACTTTTACTTACTTAATTCTAGCCTTTATTGTTCATTTACCGTTTATTTTATAATAGACTTCGATACAGTCAAAGCCTTTTATTTCCTTTCATGTTCGAACGCTTTTCTTTTCACTCTCTTAGTCAGTTTCAAACTTATAACATTCAACACTTTTCTCATAAAAATTATGCACAAAATGCCATAGAATTTTCTAAATTGATCATGCAAGTAATTATTTAAAATTAAGTGATTGATTACAAAAATCACGAGTAAACACATATTCTCTGCCTGGCCTGCAAAAAGCCCATAAATGCGAAAAAGGTTTGAATGCCAAATTTCCTCATAGTATTCAATTGGTATTTATCATATTCACCCATACTCGTCTTTAAAAGTGTTTGATTATAGACATCACCAAAAAACTTAATATACCAACAGCGTCCACTATTGAAGTCTCCATGTGCTCAAATTTTTGCTCTACAACCACATGCTAGTTGGCTTATGTTCTCGCTTTCTAGTTACAGACTTGTTGTATTCTTCATCCACGAATCCTTCTCTATGGCAATTAAATGTTTGTTGAATAACACTACAAAAAAGATGCTCTACAGCGATGTGGATAGCACGTCGCAACATGCAATATCACGTGGCAACAAAAAAATAGCGACGTGGGACAACACGTCGCAGGAGCTAAAGTGGCAACTATGCAGCGACGTGGAGACCACGTCAGAAAGTAGCGATGTGACTCCAACGTCGCAATAGGATTACATAGGAAACAGCTCCCTGCACACACAGCAGGTGTGGCAGGTGTTAAAAAGGGTGTTTGTTGACCAATGTAGCGACGTGGTTTCCACTTCGCTACATTAAATGCTTTTTTTTTAAAAATTTAATACGCAGATGTATTTGGTTTTATATAATTAATTAATTTATTTATATCATAAAATTTATATATAATAAAATTTATATAATAAAATTTATATAATAAAATCTATAAAATAAAATTTATATAATAAAATTTATAAAATATAATTTATATAATAAAATTTATATAATAAAATTTTATAAAATAAATTCATATAATAAACTTTATATAATAAATTCAATTAAATAAAACTAAAAATTTAAAACTAATATTTTAATGAATTAAAATGTAGAATAAGTTAGATAAATATAAATTAAAAATAAATAAAATACAAAATGTTTTTAAGAGGCATCATCATCCGAAAAATAATTATCCGGATTAAAATCATCCCCCACTCCGTCATCCTCCAAATCTTGAGGAGGAACATTACTGTAATTTCCACCTCCTTTCTAAAACCTTGCTCTTCCTACTAAAAAATTCATGGAGTCACCCATACCAATTGGTAAACATAAATCCAACTTTGCGATCAGTAAAATGATATATAATTATATTTTCAAAACTACTTTCTTTGAAATTAATTTTCCCTAAATCACCCGAATAATTTACTGAAATTTCTTCATCAAAAGTACAATCACCAGCCTCTTTGATATTGTCTTCAACATCTTCTAAGTCTAAATACCTCATCGTACATGCTACCTGTGCTTTCACTATTATGAGATCCTTAGAAAATCATCAATATTTCATCTATATCGATTATAAAATGAAGTAAGAAAAACCTATACGATAAAAATGAATAATGTAATTAAAGTGATAAAAATTCGTGAATGAGTGGATGTTGGAGGTTGTTTGTAAATATTTATTTTTTTCATGAACATTAAAAAACCATTATCGAAGTAGACAAAAAATAATATAAAATTGAGAATTTTCCAGATTTCAACCTATGATTTAAAATTGTATTAACAATGCGATCTAAAATTAACAATTACTTGTGGGACTAGTTCTGAACTCAATTCCAATATACTACCTATCTATAGGATGCCGAAGATTGTTCGGAAGAAGCTTGTGCGTATTCAACGTGAATTTCTTTGGTGCGGTGGTTTGGATATGCCCCGATTAGATTCCAACCACACCCTCAACTCCAAAAAATGAGACAAAACATTCGGCTCTTCCAACATCTCACAAGGGATACCTAAATCACCCCTACACTCAAGCACCTTCGCACCAACCCCCCATTCCCGTCACCGAAACTTTCTTTAGTGAAGAAGCCAAATAAATATCTGGGAAATCATCTTTCAAAATGGAATCCTCTAGCCACTTACCTTCCCAAAAGGGTATGTTAAAACGGTTTCCAACTTTAAAACCACAAAAAGAGACAATAGGATCAACACACACATCACTCCTAATTTTTATCAAATCACGCCACCAAAAGGAAAAGAAATTGTCAGAAACTCCGCCACACAAAGTAAAAGTCGACAAATCACCATATCGAGCTTTCAACACATCATACCACAACGTGTCATGGCCTTGAGGAATCCTCCATCTCCACTTATTTAGGAGATCTAAATTAAAACCCACAACATTTTTAATGTTTAATCCCCCCTTCAAAAAAAGAAGAGTGACACCATCCCAACTAACCCAATGGATCTTCATCATCCTATCCTCCACACCTTCCTATAAGAAATTACTTTGAGTGCTAGTAAAAAGGTTGACTACTATTTTGCCGGCATTTTGAAGAAAGACGTGGTAAAAATAGTAAGAGAACTCAAAATAGACTTCAAGAGAGTTATCCTACCTTCAAGGTTGAGAAACCTATTTTTCCACCCCGATAACCGGTTCTTCATCTTATTCAAGAGCGATTGCCAAAAAGAAGACTTCCTAGGATTAGAACCAATAGGTATACCAAGAAAATTGAATTTGCTATCTTCCTTCTTACAAGCAAAAAAGAAAGCGGCGTCCTCTAAAAACATATAAGAAATATTGATACCAATCAACTTACGTGTGTGTAATTATATATATATATATATATATATATATATATATATATATATATATATATATATATATATATATATATATATATATATATATATATATATATATAACACATACTATTTATTTATATTATATATTATTAAAAAAAATTCATTTTTATTTTATTTACATATATTTAATAAAACAGTATATAAAGAAAATATAAAAATATATTTAGTTTTAATTTATATATTTTAATATATGTAGTTTTTTAATTTAATTTATATATATAATTTATTAATTGGGTTTTAGAAATTAAAAAAAGGAATTAGTGACGTGATTTACATGTCACTAATTAGTGGTATCGAAATCACGTCGCAAATTTTTTAAAACTATAGTTTTTGGTGACAAGATTTCCATGTCACTAATTAGTAACATGAAAATCACGTGGCAAATAAAGCTGCTTTTCCCATCTTATGCGTCTGCTCTGACTTAAAAGTTGAGAATCTCATTGGAAACATTTGCGACGTGATTTTCATGTCACTAATTAGTGATATGAAAATAACGTCACAACTTAGTTGCCCCCCGCTCTGCAGCGGCGTAATTATTCACGTCGCAAAAATCAATTTTTGAAGTGATTTTGTTCGTTGTGGCGTGAAATTCACGTAACTAATGAGTGTCATTTGGCTTGACATTTAGGGCCAACTCCTCTCCTTTTGTTTTGTGCAAGTGATCGAGTTTATATTTTCATCCAAACCAACTCTCTAAATTTTGTTCTACTTTCCGTTTCAAGATAAATCACATCATCAATCTAGTTGCTTGTTTTATCTCCTTTGGTTAATTTGCTTAGTTTTTTTCTTTTATTTGTTGTTTCGGCGGCGTGCCTTTTAATTTTGTTTTTGTTTTTGCTCACTGTTGGTTCTCTTAGTTCCAATTAAACTTCTCGTAAACTTTTATGTTTATTTATATTTATACATGGTTCTTGCTTTACTATTAAACAAAATATAATCCAACACACGCCAAAAAATTTAAACAAAATATAACCCAACACACTCCAAAACATTTAATCAATTTAAACAAGACATATTTTTTGCAGATTCGGTGGAGGCGGATGTCTGTCACAGATAGATGCAGTCGCGTGAAGGGAAGAAAAAAGAAATATTTTTTGTGAGTAAGGGAGGCTAGGGTTTAGTTGGAAATAGTGGGAGACTTTTTTCATCGGGTATTATATGGGCCGATGTAACAGCTCTTTCTGGTAGACTTTTCCCATCGGGTATTATATGGGGCGATGGAAAATCCCTTACTGGTAGACTTTTTCCATCAGGTATTATATGGCCCGATGTAAAAGCCTTTATAAAAATATTCGTGTTATTTACAGTAATGCCACCGTGTATTATACTTTTCCCATCGGGTATTATATGAGGCGATAGAAAATCCCTTTCTAGTGACTTTTCCCATCGGGTATTATACGGCCCGATGTAAAAGCCTTTATAAAAAATTTGGTTTTATTTACAGCAATGCCACCGTGTATTGGATTTTTAATTTTGGGTTATTTTTTCCATCAGCTCCATTAAATGTCTGATGTAAAATCCTTGTGCGCGTCCTTAAGCTAATTCAGAAGAAGACTAGATTTTCTATTTAAAATGATTCCATGATGCGATGGCAATTAATACAAAACATTCCAAGTTATTGGTTGTAAAGTTGGGCAACCCTGACTAGTCACCCGAAAATATAATTCTAGTGAGTGTGAGAAGCACTAAAGTTAACCAACAAAGGGTTTTCCTAAATAGATGAGTCACGTAAGTACTCATATTATGTCCATTACCGTACAAAAAATGTCTAATTAATATAACCGTTGTTATTATTTTATCGTTATTATTATCACTATTTTTTCGATGAGTATTGTTTAAAAAGAAGAAACATCTATTCTCGATTAAATTTATTAAATCTATAAAAAAATTAAAAATTGGGTTTAGGGTATCACAATCGAGTTATACATATAAACTTTGTGACGCTCAGCGTCACAAAGTTTATGAGGTTTTTAGAATTATAATGATATATATATTTGAAAGATTGTTATGTGAGATTTATATAATCTTAAAGTTGTGGTATTGGGCTTGGATCAGTCCAAAACCATGCACAAAATACCTTGTGATACATGTCATTGATGGTCATTAATGCATATTTAATGTTAGAAAATTGAATTGAATGCTTGTCAACCTTATTTATGAACATCTTAATAAATAGTTCATTTGCGTGCAATTTCAAGTTTATTTGACTTCGGAGAAATTCTTAGATGGACACAACACTAAGAAATAATTTTACACACAACAAATCATAAAATTTTAATTAATTAAAAAATAAAATTTTTATCTTCTCTCTGCTTCATAATTACAACACCCATGAATCCAATTAAAAAATAAATTAAAATTTAAATAAATTTTAAATTTTCTCTCTCCTTGATAATGAATTGTCTTATTTCTATGGGTAATGCTAACTTGTGCCCCAAGGGCACATGTTTAGAAATCTATAAATGGAATGTTTATGTTGGATAAAGAAACTTTGTGTTTGAAAATTGTGTATTGATTTGATTAAAAGGTCATACTTAATTTATTTATTTACTTTTTTAATACAAACATTCCTTTTATATTTTCTTAACATGTGCCCTTGGGGCACAAGTTAACATTACCCTATTTCTATTAGTTGTGACTAAGAAGAAGGTTTTATGTCTATGTCCATGCAAGAATTCCTCTAGAAGTAGAGGCATCACTTAAATACATCCACTCATGATAAGACCCATATATATAATAAAAAATGTGCTACAATATCAATACAAAATAAATTATTATGTTGACTTCTGAACCTCTTCTTCCCAGTGCCTTATACGTCTTGCATATGTTGTTTCCCATTCTCTTGCACCTATACTACAATTATGTCTCCATTGATCAGTGATGGGAGGCAATGGACAATTGGGTTTCAACTTCACCTGAACCCAATGATTATTGTTAACAAAACCAACCGCAAAAATTTCGTGACTACTCACTGTATTGCATGGAGATCTCAGCAATGGGAAGAAAGTGAAGTTAGCGTTAAGGTTCTTGGACAATGAGACGAATATGACATTGTATCTAGAAGCAATACAGTAACCTATTTCAGGAATCATCATCCACTTGTCAGAATTTTGAGGACCTAAGCTATCTACTTTCAACGAACTCCTAACACTAGATATTGTGTCATGAAATACTTTAGAATACAATTGTTGTTGTTGAGAAATTTCAACATCTAACTGCTCCCGAACTAAAGGCCATGACTCTTCGCCCATTTCAAGTAAAGCTCCAATAGCACGGAAACCACAATTTCCATCATCATCCACATCAATAATGTCATCAATGTACTTATGTAAGAAAATAGGAAATTGAGACAAGTAATATCTTAAAGACTTGCTAGACAGATGACTTTCAGTTGGTTTTGTACATAATCTCTTCGTAGTCTGACTTCCTTGTGAGTCCTTAACATACTTCCACATGGAAGGATCACAATAAACATCACTTTCTTGACTCTGTTTTCTCTTATTAATTTCTCTCTTTGGCGTGTGCTTCATTGATGGCCGACACATGGAAGTTGTGGATGAATGTGTTAGTTCCCGAACTTTTTTCTTCATCATCCTCTTGCCTACAATATCCAGTGTACTGAAATACTTCTTCAACTCTTGACACTCTTCCTCTAAATTCAACTGTGTCTCACTATCTTCTTGAGTGACTTTATACTAAAATTTAAAAGAGGTATTTAAAATCAATCAATAAATATACATGATAAATATGTTCCACAAATAAATTTATATAGAAAAATAATCAAACAGTTATAAATGATAAATATAAAAATGATTTAAATATTTTACATTGATAAATAGAAAACAAATATGGGATAAATGTTTCTCAGATAAAAATGGTAAAATATTTATTTAAAAAAAAACACAATTAAAAAAATGGGACAAATTGTCATTCATAGATATTAAATAATACCATATAAATTGTAACAAAAAAAACCATATAAATATCATTCAATTATTAAAAGAAGACAATTACTTAGTTCATTAATATAATAAAAATTAAATTTTAGAATTTAAGAGATAATAAATGATAAGTTGAGAATAAAAGCAAGTGACAAGACAACAAGCAAATAAACCCACAAATAATCATTGATGCAATCCAACACACTCTAAAAGATTGAGTCAGTTTAAAAGGAAGACTATTATATTTCTTCTTTAACAATATACTGCTTATTCAAACCAAAGTACTGTCAATGTGCGTACTCAAAAGAACACACACTGGAATCATACCTTAGAAGTCATTACCCATTTCTTATCCACCCTTTCCGAACGTATGAAATCACCCTTTTCTCTAGTAGCAGTTTCAGCAGTCTTTACCCTCTCCCTTTTTTTGATGTCACTATTATGCTGTAATATTAATAATTAACAAACAATTATCAAACCACCACTCACAGTATTTAGTTAACATCGTAAGACATGCAATAACAATCAAACCTTAGAATCGATCAAAAACCAATGAAGATAAAAACACACCTGTTGTGGAAATGGTGGGGTCCACCTTCCATTGACCCAGTTAAGGTGCAACCTTAGTTTTTTTTCAGGGTACGATTGTTGCTCTTTCCAGTCATAGAAATCCACAACCCATTTACCGTCCCCTGATGATCCAGATATCCAACCCTCCCACCATCCGCCGTTGTAATAAGCATCCACATCATCTCCAAGATGGAAGTCATGCACGATATCCTTCGGAGGAATCGGACGGAGTTGAGAAAGGTTAGCTTTTTCTCGGAGGCCCTTTGTTTTATCCTTTTTCTCCATTATGTTGTCATACTTTACATAAAACTCGTCACCATGGAGACAACGGATAATCTTTCCTGTGAACCATGAACCTTGGAATCCCTTAACATGGTTACTGATTTCAACTAATACTCCTGGTCTGAAGATGTTTGATGCGGCGGAAGAAGAACGAGATGTGGGTTTGGATGCCATGGAATATCAGGTTAGGGTTTCACACGCTGTGGTTGCAGAAATGGAAAAGAGAAAACGGTGAAGTGAATGAGAATGAGAAGATTGTGTTTTATAGCTGTGTTTGGCGGCAATTAAAAGGAGTCGTGTATGTTCGGCTAATTTCATTTTCAAATCAATGCAATGTATGGATGTAATATTGGTAAAATTTATTATTAATTGGTATAATATCTTTTCATATATTTTATAGAGATTTTGTGCCATATGATGAAATATCTTTTTAAGGCACTAATTTTTTTATAGTTAAAAAAATACACGCTTGCCAAAATTAAATGTTTTTTACATAAATATATTTTATTGAACTAAAAATAAATTTTACTTTTTAAAAGAATTTTTCATAACAAAAATTTCTAGAAACATTTATTAAATATTAATTGAATTAAAAATAAATTTTTATTCAAAAGCACTTGTAAAAATTAATTCTGTAAAAATATCTTTAAAATTTTCTTGGCTTGAAATTAAATAAAGAAATATGGTGAAACACTATAAGATATTTATCGAGAAGGATTAATTCTTTAATTTCGAGAGGTAAAGCGGACATTTTCTTTGTTCAAGAAACTAAAATTTCGATTATGAATGAAGAGTTGGCTAAGAGTTTTTGGAGCTCTTCGGAGGTGGAATATTCTTTTTCTAATTCCGTGGGAAGATCGGGGGGGATAATTACTCTATGGAAGAAAGACGATATGGAGGTGTTAAGTAGTTTTAGAGGAGAGGGATTTTTGGGGATCCATGTTATTTGGAAAGGAGACCGTTACTACGTGATTAATGTGTATTCTTCATGTGATATGAACAAGAAGAAAGAGTTGTGGAAAGCCTTATTGAACTTGAAGGACTCCTTCAAAGACGGTGAATGGATTATAGGTGGTAACTTCAACGCGACGAAGAAAAGTAGTGAAAGGAATGGGAGGGCTCTTTCGGCTAGTAATAGAGACTCGGACCTTTTTTCGGAATTTATTGACAAAAGTGGATTGGTGGACATTCCTTGCAAGGGGAAGAAGTTTTCTTGGTATAGTGGAGACGGAAAATCGATGAGTAGGTTAAATAGATTTCTTTTATCTAACAAGGTGGTTGAAAGGTGGGGAGTGGTTGGTCAATTGATTGGGGATAGAGATATTTCGGATCATTGTCCGATATGGTTATGTAGAGACAATTGCAATTGGGGTCCTAAACCTTTTAGATTCAACAATGAGTGGTTTTCCTTTGATGCTTTTATTCCTTTTGTCGAAAAGGAATGGTCTAGTTTGAAGGTGGAAGGAAGAGGTGACTTTGTCTTAAAAGAGAAACTTAGGCTTTTAAAAGATAAGCTTAGAAGGTGGGACAAGGAAGTTTTTGGGAAGTTTGATCTAGATTTGGAAGAAGGCGTCCGTGTCTTGAACAAGGTCGATGAAAGGTTGGTATCTTTTTCTAATTTCTCATCTTCATCTTTTGAAGAGAATCTTTTTTTGAGAAAGGAAGCTTGTAGTAGTTTTTGGAGAAATTTGAGGATTAGGGAGAACATGCTCCTTCAAAAGTCTAGATTGTTATGGCTTAAAGAGGGAGATTCGAATAGTGGTTTTTTCCACAATGTCATGAAACAAAGAAGAAGGCGTAATCATCTTGGCCCCATCCGAACTCCGAGAGGCATGGTAGACTCGGTTGAAGAAACTAAAGAAGCGGTTTATAACCACTTTGGGAAAAAGTTTGTGGAGACCGAGGAGGATAGACCGTTGTTGGAAGGCATATCTTTCAAGTCTATTAGTAGTGAGGAGGCGGAGGGGATCGAAAGACCTTTTATTGAATCAGAGATAAAAGATGCGGTTTGGGCTTGTGGTAGTAATAAAAGTCCGGGCCCGGATGGGTATTCTTTTCTCTTTTTAAAAAAGTGTTGGCACATTATTAAGTTCGATTTCATCCGGTTTTTGAATTATTTGTTTGAGGGAAGGGGTGTTTCAAAGGCGGTTACTTCCTCTTTTTTGACGCTTGTCCCTAAGTCTTCTAGCCCGATTGGGTTGGATGACTATAGACCTATTTGTTTGGTGGGATGCATGTACAAAGTGGCGGCGAAGCTTCTAGCGGGAAGGTTGAAAGTTGTCTTAAACTCGGTCATATCTACTTGTCAAAGTGCTTTTGTTCCCGGAAGACAACTTCTTGATGGTGTTCTAGTAGCGAACGAGGTGGTGGATTTTTCTAGAAAAGAAGGTATAAGTTGTATGCTTTTCAAAGTGGACTTTGAAAAGGCATATGACAAAGTTAGTTGGGGTTTTTTAAAATACATGCTTAAAAGGATGGGATTCGGGGAGAAGTGGATGAGGTGGATGGACTCTTTAGTGTTCACTAGTAGTATGTCGGTGTTGGTTAACGGGAGCCCCACGAAGGAATTTAGTGTTTCAAGAGGATTGAGGCAAGGAGATCCTCTATCTCCCTTCCTTTATGTCATAGTGGCGGAAGGTCTTACGGGATTGATTAGAAAATCTTTTGAAGTGGGAGAGTTTCATAGATTTGTTTTAAAGGAGTCTTGCTCGGTAGATTTATTACAATTTGCGGACGATACTCTAATTGTAGGAGAAGGTAGTTGGAAACAAGTTTGGGCTATAAAAGCGACTCTTAGAGCTTTTGAGATTGTTTCGGGTCTTGGTATTAACTATCAAAAAAGTAAATTGATAGGCATTAATACCAATGTGGGGTTTTTGGAAGCGGCTTCTTTGGTTCTATCTTGTAAAGTGGAGGAGAGTAATTTCTATTTTCTTGGTATGCCGGTTGGTTATAATCCAAGAAGGGAAGAAACTTGGAAACCGCTTTTGTCTAAGATGAGGAAAAGGTTGGAAGGGTGGACGAATCGCTTCTTGAATTTTGGAGGTAGAATAACTCTTCTAAAATCTATTCTTAGTTCTTTGGCTATTTTTACTATGTCTTTTTACAAAATGCCAAAAAAAGTGGTGAGGAGTTTTAATTCTATTCAAAGTAAATTCTTATGGGGTGGGGTGGAGGAAAAGAGGAGAATTCATTGGGTGAGGTGGAAGGAGGTCACGTTACCGGTAGAAAAAGGAGGTTTAGGAGTTAAAGATATTTTTTCTTTCAATATGGCTCTCTTAAACAAATGGCGGTGGCGTATTCTTCAAGGGAAAGATTCTTTGTGGTTGGATATTTTGAAGGCGCGGTATGGAGATTTATCTTCCAAGGTTTTTTGTGTTGACAAGGAGGCGATAGTTTCTTCCTCTTGTTCCTTTTGGTGGAAGGATATAATTAAGGTTAGTTCTTCTTTCATCTTGGATCCTATTGTTGAAAGAACTAGCTATATTGTTCACGATGGTTTTAAGACACCTTTTTGGGATTCTAAGTGGCTCGGTAGTGTTTCTTTGAGAGATAACTTTCCGGTGTTATATGAGAATTCCCGGTTGAAAAAAGTATCGGTAGCGGCAATGGGAGGGTGGATGGAGGGAAATTGGAAGTGGAGTAATTTTGGTATTTCCGATGACTTTTTGGAAGCGGAAGATGCCATAGAAGAGGCGGTTAGTTTGAAAAATAGAGTGGAGGAGTTTAGCGGTTGGAAAGTGGGCAAAGATTTGGTGGAGTGGAATGGAAATATGGACAAGACTTTTTCGGTAGCCTCGTGCTATGAGTTTTTGGATTTGATTCGGATTCCTTATGGTCCTCCGAATATCCATGATGGAGTTTTTAGCTTGATTTGGAAGTTGGATGTTCCATTCAAGATCAAAGCTTTCGGTTGGAGATTATTCCGGAGTAGACTTCCAACAAAAGACCAATTGGCTCTTAGAGGTATTGCTTTTTCTCTGGATAATCCGTTATGTTCTTTTTGTGGTGTTTGTTCGGAAAACTTGAATCATCTCTTTTTTGAATGCGGGGTGGTGAAGAAGATTTGGCGCGATATAGAGGTTTGGGTTGGTAAAGGGGATAGTTATTTTGTAGAGTGCCTTGCTTTTTATATGGATTGGCACTCTTTTTTTAATGTGCATATGGTGAAAGATAGAAAATTGGGTGTAGTGTGGTTAGCTATTACTTGGGCTATATGGTTAGTTAGAAATGGTGTTTGTTTCCGGAATGAACCTTGGAACGTCGACAATACCGTGTGGAACATCAAACTTTTGGTGTGGAAGTGGTCCTATTGTGGGAAGATTACCCATCCCAAATATTCCTTTTATGAGTTTTGTAAGGATCCGGTGTTTTTCCTCTCATAAGGTAATTTGGTTTGTAATTTTCTTTATCGTTTTGGTTGGGATCCGGTGTATACGGGTTGGAGAACCCCCTTTGTTCTCCCGTTAATATTATTTCTTGCCTTCTAAAAAAAAATATATCAACGGAAACTATTAGTGATGACTAATACATTCGTGGCTATATGTGATATAAACCTATTGAAATTATTACCTACGGATCAGGTGAAGGCGTTTGTTTGGAGATGTTTCATTAATAGAATTCTGACTCGAGTAGCACTGGAGATTAGAGGTATAACATCTTCCCTTCAATGTTGTTTCTGCGGATTATTTGCCGAATCAATTGAGAACCTATTCTTGGATTGCGTTGTCGTTTCTTTGGTTTGGAAGGATATGGCGGATTGGATAGGCTGGAAGGTGGATAAGTTTGAAAGTCTTAAGGATAGCTCTATGAAGTGGTATGACTTTTGCAAACTCAGGAAAGTAAGGAAAGGAAGAGAAGGGGTTTTGTGGATGACAATTTGTTTTAACATTTGGTTGGTTAGGAATGGAATAATGTTCATAAACGACACGTGGAATGTCAACGACATAGTGTGGAGCTCAAAGATCTTGGCTTGGAAATGGTTAGTCATAGGAAAAATTTGCCAAACCAATTGTAACTTTTATAGTTTTGGAAAAGACCCAATGCTATTTTTATCGTAAGTTGTAATTGGTGGATAATTTTTCTTCGGGGTATTTTGTTTCTCGCCCTTGTCCGGTTTTTTGTAAGTTCGGTTAAGAACTTGGGTTCTCTTTTATCAATAAATTCTTGCTTACAAAAAAAAATATGTCCAGGAAAAAAACTTATGTATTATATGGTTATAAGATTTTGTTGATACTTATGTTTGTTGATACTTCTCGACGGGAAAAAGATCTAAGTAAACTTGCCAAAGTTTGGAAGAAGGGCTATTCAAAGTGTTAACAAAAGACTACCATCGAGAAGCACGGTTAGAGGCCTACCTAAAACATTACCTATCAACAGGAAGAAGGAGCAGAAAGGTTGCTCGGGTCTTGTTAAGGGTGTTACTTTTGCGAAGGTGCTTCAGGGAGAATCTTCCTCCAAAGTCAAAGAACTTATGTCTGAAGAAAGTGAGAATATTAGACTGGAAAAAAATTTAGTGGGAGAGGTAGTCATTTCGGGGACTGTGTTCACCATGCAAGATCTGTTTCACGTTGAAGGTTTATTTTCAATAAAAGTCATTCCTCTTGGAGCTAACCCATGTTTGCTTGAGGATGATGAAGAAGGGATACTAAAAGAGATGGTGGAAGGAGGTAGCATATGGATTGAGAAGTGGTTCAAGGATGTGAAGAGGTGCACACCTAAAGAGGTTGATCACGAAAGGTTGATGTGGGTGAAAGCTTACAGAGTCCCATGTCATGCTTGGTCTTTTAGCTTTTTTGAATTCATTTCTAAAACGTTAGGTGCTCTAATCCACGAGGATGAAAGAACCAAGGGCAAAACTAGTATGGATGCAGCTAGGCTCCTTGTCTGCACAAAAAAGCTCTCGTTTATCAACAAAGATATCAAGGTTAAGATTGATAATGATATTTTCAATATATTCCTGGTAGAAGATGCTTGTGAAGTGGAGGAAAGACGATGGTTTAAGTTAAGCGCACAAAAAGTATCAGGTGAAGATCGACTCATCTTCAGAAGATTCTATCAATGATTCTGATAACAAAGATGTTAGTAGTGAGTTTGTGCTGGAATCTGACTGTGGTACCAAAGATGGTGGTGTTTCAGAGCCGAAGGAGAACATTCAATATCTGGATAAAGAAAATAATGGTCCAGATATTGAGAATTAATAGCCATTGGGAAAAATAAAGAACTCTCGGGGGTTTAAGTAAGGTACAAAGAATACGTGGCGTCACTGGGGTAAAAAATTAGCGGTTTCACTCTCAAGGTTGTAGAGTCAGTGGGAGGGACAAATGTCAATCCTAGGATTATAACTTGTCCAGCGAGGTGTGTCACTAGGGGGTGAGAAATGGATCGGACTTAGATAAAGGGTTAGCTTTAGTGGGCCCTTTATCTTTGGGCTTGTTATCTTTTGATGAGGCCTGCTCTAAAACTAAGAATAACAGGCCTAAATCCTAGAAGGTGCGACAAGTGAAGGATCTGGGGGTAAGGGTTGAAAATTTCGACATTCAGCAATCTTACTTTGCTTCTCTTAACCCTAATTTTGGACCCAAATTCTCGAGAACCATTTTTGATACACAAAAAAGGAGAGAAGAAGAGGATAATTTCTCAGGTGGTAAGTGTCGCTACCGCGAAAATTAACAGAGTCGCCACTAACATATTTATCCTGAAAAGGAAGGGAATGCCAGCAAACCACAAAAAAAAACAACGGTCTCATGACCAGAGAATAGGGTAAGGGAGTCGGTTACACGAGGGGAAGTTATTAGCACCCCTCGCGCCCATCGTACTCGATGGTATCCATGCTAATGTCTAAATCTATGGGTGTGTAACAAATCTACGCTAATCTGGACTAAAATGAATGCAAAATGTAGGGAAAAGAAAGGATTATGCTCGCACGGGCCCTACCCCACTGCATACGTATCCTTTTTGAGGAATCAGAGGTATCGTAGCTCGGCTAACTAGTTTCTGTTTGTTTTGTGTTTTTTAGGTGAACGAGTTACATTCACACTCTGTTTCTCGACCTTTGGAGACTTATGCTGGGAATGGAGCGGAAATAACAAGCTCTTAAGAAAATAAAATCAAAGAGTGTGGTTTGTGTTTTAAAAAAATGCATGAGGAAAACCTATGCTAAGGGGGAAAGCTTGCTACCTAATATTATCATATAAAGGGTTTAAGTCTAAACTAAGCTAGAAACCTACGGGGAATAAGCGAAAGAAAACAATAATATCACACAAATAAGCTCCGCTCGCAAAGCAAACAAAACCAACGGCACTGGCCGAGTGGTAGAAAATCGGTCCCGCCATAGCCAAGGGGAGCGAATCACCCGAGTCAACCAAGCATTAGACCTCGCGAAAATGATCGGGCCATAGACAAGAGGAGCAGGTCTCTCTCAGAAACCAAGCCGTCACGAATCGGAAAGGGAAAACGGTCCGTGCGTACACCGAGCATCAACGTCGAGCGACGCGAGCTATAGGAAATGCGGGGGTCCGGTTGCATGAACCCTTTTCCTGACATACTCGATAAATTTATTTCAGGGGGAGATTGTTAATCTCAGGGGGAGACATATTCACACAATTTTTATATGCTTATGCTATAGCTGTGTAATTGTCTTTAGCCGTCTGATTTTCTGATCGCAAATTCATATCATTTATGTATGTTTTTGTCATCATCAAAAAAGGGGAGATTGTTAGAACAAGATTTGTTCTGATCAATATTCTTAGTTTTGATGATAACAAGCATATGAATTTTGTATGAGATAATGTGGTACTCTAATACTATGCAATTTCCATTTCAGGAATTATATAAAGAGTATGCACAAAATCAGCGCAAGAAGCACTGACTCAGAAGGTTCAGCATGCAACATCAGAACATGGTCTGGGAAGACATCAGAAGATGGTCAAGCAGAATCAAAACATGGGTCTATGGAAGCATCAGAAGAACTTGAGATCAGAAGCAGAAGCACTGAAGTTCTCATTGTATCACGCTCAGAAGCACTTCAAGGTCAGAAGACAAGAAGATGCTCTGCACCAAGCTATTTGACTCTGATGACATTCAAACGTTGTTTACACAAACATCAGATCAGAAGCAAGTACTAGACTGGCAGGCTACGCTGACTGACAAAAGGAACGTTAGAAGCTATTAACGGCAACGTCAGTAGACACAGCGAAAACAAGGCTCGAGGTAGTTGACAAAAGAGTAAAACATTAAATGCAATGTTGTACGAATTACGCAAAGCATTAAATGCTCCTAACGGTCATCTTCTCAAGCGCCTATAAATATGAAGTTCTGATGAGAAGCTCAACACAACACTTGCGCATTATACAGAAACGCTGTCAAATTCAAAAGCTCTCAAACTTCATCATCAAACTCACTACATTGCTGTTGTAATATTTTAGTGAGATTTAAGCTTAAACTTAAGAGAAAATCACAGTTGTGATAATAGCTTTATAAGAAGCATTGTAACTCTTAAAAGAATTTGTTTACATTAAGTTGTAAGAACTAGAGTGATCAGGTTGTTGATCAGTATACTCTAGCAAGTCTTAGAAGGTGTCTAAGCAGTTTGTTCCTAGATTGATCAAGTTGTGATCAGTATACTCTAGAAGACTTAGCAGTTGGCTAAGTGGAAAAGCATTGTAATCTCGTGTGATTAGTGGATTAAATCCTCAGGTGAGGTAAATCACTCCAAGAGGGTGGACTGGAGTAGTTTAGTTAACAACGAACCAGGATAAAAATCATTGTGCAAATAGTTTTTATCTTACAAGTTTTAAAGCTACACTTATTCAATGAGAAGAAAGTGAAGTTAGCGTTAAGGTTCTTGGACAATGAGACGAATATGACATTGTATCTAGAAGCAATACAGTAACCTATTTCAGGAATCATCATCCACTTGTCTGAATTTTGAGGACCTAAGCTATCTACTTTCAACGAACTCCTAACACTAGATATTGTGTCATGAAATACTTTAGAATACAATTGTTGTTGTTGAGAAACTTCAACATGTAACTGCTCCCGAACTAAAGGCCATGACTCTTCGCCCATTTCAAGTAAAGCTCCAATAGCACGACAACCACAATTTCCATCATCATCCACATCAATAATGTCATCAATGTACTCATGTAAGAAAATAGGAAATTGAGACAAGTAATATCTTAAAGACTTGCTAGACAGATGACTTTCAGTTGGTTTTGTACATAATCTCTTCGTAGTCCGACTTCCTTGTGAGTCCTTAACATACTTCCACATGGAAGGATCACAATGCACATCACTTTCTTGACTCTGTTTTCTCTTATTAATTTCTCTCTTTGACGTGTGCTTCATTGATGGCAGACACATGGAAGTCGTGGACGAATGTGTTAGTTCTCGAACTTTTTTCTCCAGCATCCTCTTGCCCACAATATCCAGCGTACTGAGATACTTCTTCAACTCTTGACACTCTTCCTCTAAATTCAACTGTGTCTCACTATCTTCTTGAGTGACTTTATACTAAAATTTAAAAGAGGTATTTAAAATCAATAGATAAATATACATGATAAATATGTTCCACAAATAAACTTAATTAACTTAATTATTGGATTAATCCTAATTCTAATTATTATTCTAAATTGACTAATAAAATAATAATAATAATAATGCTAATTAACCAACTAATCCTAATTATAAGTTAACTAATCAAATTATCGACTAAAATAACTAACCTAACTAATAAATTAATTTAAATAAAAACAGTTAAGAAAAATAAAATTAAAGTTGATTATAATCCTAACTTCTAAGTTAATGGCCAATTAGTGGGTTAATTAAGATTAAATAAAAACAAAAAGAAAAAAATTAAAACAAATAAAAACAAGAAAAGGAGTAAAAGAAACAAAAATAACCTGGGCGTTATCAGGTGTGATGAATTCTGAGTGTCTATGGTGGAACTGCAGGATCTGGGCATCTGATTTTCTAGTCGCTGGATCCAGTGGACGAGATCTGAGGCTACGCGATAAGCATGCGCGTGCAGGTGTACTGAATCTGTAGAAAACTGGAAAAAAATAAAAGTGAAACAAAATTGCCATAGTCATGGATCGAACCCCTGACCTCGTATGCGAATGCCTTTATACGCCCTGCACCACGAACTGTGCTGCATTTGTAAGCTGAAATTTAAACGCTCACCAATCAACAAGTATCAAAGAGCAAGTTTAATTTGAATTTTGAAAACAGTCAAATGTAGGGCCCAATGTGTGGCGTAGCATCCAATCAAACGGAGAGAGAGAGTCTGGCAGAGTTGACCGTCCAATGAAAGAGGAGAGAGGAATTGAAAGCACTGACTAGCCAATAAGAGAGCAGCACGCGTGTGGTCCAATTGTCAGCACTCCACATCATCGTCTTCTTCCAAGATTCCTGCGGATTTTGTTGCAGAATCTTCCACGAAATTACCTGTGAATTTTACCTTCAATTTCCTGCAACTTCAAAACCTTACAAAACGGTGTTAGACAAATAATGTGAGTGCCCAGATTTCATAATTGAGGGGCCGCGAGCATGATGGTGGTGTTTATTTGGACTGAAACGCCACAGATCAATGAGAATGAAAGCTCCTTCTTTCTTGCCCTAACCATGGTTGTTCATCATATTTGCACCGAAACTCCACACCAATGGTTCTAAAAGCTTCTAAACATCCTCATGAACTTGAATATAGGGTTAGCTTACAATAAAACATGATAAAACATGACTTACGAAAATTTAAGAATATCAACAAATATGAACAATATGATAGATGTATTCATGTGTGATGAGAGCTTAGTATTGATGCTTTCTTACCCTATATTACCTCAGGAGGGGAATAAGATGGTTGTTTGATCTTTGGAGTGGCTGGAATGACAAGAACTCGTATGCCCTAGGTGTGAATTTTTTTGGAACTTTTGAGAGGTGCTATGAGGCCAGGATTTTCGTCCTTTTTGATGCTGCCAATGTTGTGCTTATATAACTAAAGCAATTAGGGTTGAAAATAAGGGCTTGAATCATGAGATTGGTGAGAGAAAAAATTTGAAAAAATTTGATTGGAAAATCAACATAAAACCTTCTATAATTGACTCAATCTTCCTTTAATCAAAATATTTTATTTACTTGAGCCCTAAGAGTAGTTTTGTGATTGAAAAAATCAAATCACTCATTAATATGAATTTATGTTATTTTTCTTTAATTTATATTGAATAAAAATAAAAAATAAATAAAATAAAAATCCAATTCCTTAACCAACGAAGTACCCATGGTTTATAAGTGCTTCTTGGGCTCTTATATGATCCAAAATAAGTCCCATGATTTAAATCTTTATTTTTGGTGTTTTACTTGATTTATTTGCCATTTAAATGAATAAAATTCAAATAAATATAAATAAAAATTCCAAAAATATGATATTGGTTTTATAGGTCTTTATTAGTGTCATATGTATGTTTGAAGTCCAAAATCTAGGCCCATTAGATCAAAAACACAAAATTATTCAATTAAGGTTTCATGCACTTCTTGAAATTTGACCAACTTCATCAATGCATAACTCCTTCAATTTTCATGGTATGGAATTGTTCTAGGACTTTCTGAAAATCCCAAATTGTCCTCTACAAGCCACTTTGGAACACTTTTTTAATTTTAGGGTTTTATCTTGAAGATATGGCTCCTGACAAAAAACAGCCTTTTGCGAGCTTCTAGAAGGACCTGTAATGTTTTGGCTTATATCTCTTATGCGAAAACATTTCTTGACCTTGGGACCAACATCAAAGTTGTAGGGAATTGAATTTCCTTGAGAATAAGCTCTGGTTGGGAAATTTCTGAGAAAGTATGAGATATATATGATCGGTCAAAGTTGGGTTGACTTTTATCTAAAAACCCTAATTTAGCAACTTGTCCTTTTTTTGGATTTTTGATCCTTTCTTGATGAATATTGATCAACATTTGATCAAATAATCAGTCTAACATTAGAATGTTGATGTTGACCAAAAATTTGGAATTTCGACTGTAATTTGACCACAGTTGACTTTTAGGTCAAACTAGTCGACTGTTGACCATTTGAGCTGTTGACTGAGCAATCTTAGGAATCAAATATTGAAAATTGAGGCGAGGATCCTTTGAATCATATAATAGGCCATGGAGTCCACTTGAGGTATTAGAAACTGATTTTACTTTGAGAAGATCAAAACCCTAGTTTGAGGGTTGTTGTTTAATGAGAGTGTACATTCAGTCAAGTCCTGAGCCTTTAATATTCAAATGAGCTTGAGTTATGAAAATGTGGTGGGAAAATTTTGGGGTATGACAAAAGCATTTCAGTTACTTTTACTTACTTTATTCTATCCTTTATTGTTTATTTACCGTTTATTTTATAATAGACTTCGATACGGTCGAAGCTTTTTATTTCCTTTCATGTTCAAACACTTTTCTTGTCACTCTCTTGGTAAAAACTTATAACATTCAAACACTTTTCTCGTAAAAATTATGCACAAAATGCCATAAGATTTTTTAAATTGATCATGCAAATAATTATTTAAAATAAAGTGATTGTTTACGAAAATCACCGGTAAACATATATTCTCTGCTTGGCTTGCAAAAAGCCCATAAATGCGAAAGGTTAAAATGCCAAATTTCCTCATAGTCTTCAATTGGTATTTATCATATTCACCCATATTTGTCTTTAAAAATGTTTGATTATAGACATCATCAAAAAACTTAATATACCAACAACGTCCACTATTGAAGTCCCCATGTACTCAAATTTTTGCTCTACAACCACATGCTAGTTGGCTTATGTTCTCGCTTTCTAGTTACGGACTTGTTGTATTTTTCATCTACGAATCCTTCTCTATGGAAAATAAATGTTTGTTGAATTATTTCACCAATGAAATTTCTAAAAACCTTGCTCTTCCTACTAAAAACTTCATGGAGTCACCCATACCAATTGGTAAACATAAATCCAACTTCGCGATCAGTAAAATGATATATAATTATATTTTCAAAACTACTTTCTTTGAAATTAATTTTCTCTAAATCACCCGTATAATTTACTGAAATTTCTTCATCAAAAGTACAATCACCAGCCTCTTTGATATTGTCTTCAACATCTTCTAAGTCTAAATACCTCATCATACATGCTACCCGTGCTTTCACTATTATGAGATCCTTAGAAAATCGTCAATATTTCATCTATATCGATTATAAAATGAAGTAAGAAAAACCTATACGATAAAAATGAATAATGTAATTAAAGTGATAAAAATTCGTGAATGAGTGGATGTTGGAGGTTGTTTGTAAATATTTACTTTTTTCATGAACATTAAAAAACCATTATCGAAGTAGACGAAAAATAGTCTAAAATTGGAAAATTTCCAGATTTCAACCTATGGTCTAAAATTGTATTAACAATGCGATCTAAAATTAACAATTACTTATGTGACTAGTTCTGAACTCAATTCCAATATACTACCTATCTTTCTATAGGATGCCGAAGATTGTTCGGAAGAAGCTTGTGCGTATTCAACGTGAATTTTTTTGGTGCGGTGGTTTGGATAAGAAGGGGGTCTCGTGGGTGAGTTGGAGTGAAGTCTGTCGGCCTAAGGAAGAAGGGGGTTGGGTATAAAGTGCTTGGAGGCTTTCAACCGTGCTCTTCTCGTTAAATGGAAGTGGCGGTTCTTGACGGATCATTCAGCTCTGCGGCGGCCGGTTCTAAAGTACAGGTATGGTTGTTTGATTGGTGCAGCTCTTGGGTGTGTCTCCAATGCAGCGGTTAAGAAAGCTTCTTTGTGGTGGCGCGACATTGTGGACGGTAATTCTGACGGTGTTCTCGGGGATTGGTTTTCATCCGGTGTTGCTCGTACATTAGGTTCCGGCGATTATATTCGTTTCTGGCTTAATAATTGGTGTGGGGGTACTCCGTTTAAAGTGTTGTTTCCGGATGCTTTCATTCTTTCTTCGGCTAAGGAAGCAACCGTGGATCAATTGGTACATTTTGTAGGGAACCAATGGATCTGGCAGCTGTGCACAATTCAGGCAGCCCTATCCCCAGAAGCAGTAGAACAATTCAGGGATTTGGAGGTGATTTTGCAAGACGTCGCGTCGGTTGTAGGAACTTCAGATAGCTTTAATAAATGGTTCAAAGGTGTTAATGGTGAGTATTCGGTTAATTCAGGCTATGTGGAAAGAAGCAAACTGTCACTATCCCATTCTCAAAGTGTCAAACAGCAAAAGGTCACGACATTGCTTGGGGATCGTCGGTCCCATTCATGATCAAGGTGTTTGGCTGGAAGTGCGTTAGAAACTGGTTAGCAACCAAAGATCTCTTAACAAGAAAAGGGATCATTTCTGAAGATAATGAAAAGGTTTGTGTGTTTTGTAATCAATACCTGGAATCTCTGGATCATTTGATAGTTCAGTGTAATTTTTCTAAGCTGGTTTGGCATCAAATATCAATCTGGTTGGGTTCAGATATGGTTGTTGCAGGAGGGGTGTTGGAACACATTCTCTCTTTCTGTGGGCAGTTGGTTCAGCAGGTTGGGGGAGCAAGATCATGTTGATTTGGTAGCAACTGGTTGGGCTTTATGGAGCATGAGAAATGACATAATCTTCAATTCTTTGGACTTTCAAGTTTCAGAGGTGGTTCATAGGGTGAAGCTACTCTCGTGGTTATGGAATGTTATAAGCACAACAGGACATTATAATTGTAATTTTGTTTTATAGAACCATTGGCCGATAGTTTTCCTTAAACTCTAAATCTCTGTATTTTTTTGGGTGAGTACCCCTTATATTCTTTATTGAAATCTCATTGCTTATAAAAAAAAATCTTGTGTGACTAGTTTAATGTAAAAATAAACAAAAAAGAAATTTATATTTCAGAGTTCAACATCTAAAGAGGATGCATTTTTCAAGAACATGAAATTATAAGAATATACTTGGCTGTTGGTGTTTACTCAAATTTCTATTTTGTGTGTCCTAAAGCATGAATGTTTGCTTAGCCCCTTATTTTAAGCATGCATTGCTTATCATTTCTCTTTAAGTATACTCCACGAAAAAAAACTACCTTAACCTACAACATCATTCACGTGCAATTTAAAGCTAACAATAAAAAGTGAAAAGTAATTTTGGTTAATTATTAAAATAAAAAAGCATTGATAATCTAGATTTTAGAAATATAGATAAAAAATAAAATGACAAACCAGATAAACCAACCCACAAATAGTTATTAGCGACTTGATCTGACTTAGTAATCAACTAAATGTGTTATTAAAATTATTTTTATCAAAAAAGCTGGTCGGTTAATCATTAGATGTTTAAGATTATTCGATTGTCGTGGAAAGGGATTTATGTATACGTACAAGAATAAAGCTCTCATGCGAAGTGTTTTAGTGACGTGATTATCACGTGTCAAAAATTGATAGTTGCGACGTGATAATCACGTCACTACCTTTAAATAATATAAAGCTATTGGGAGTCAGACATTGATTATTGAAAAAAGAAGTTGCGACGTGGGAGACATGTCACTACTAAAAAGTAAAATAAAAAACACTAAATGCCGTGACGTTCACTTGGGGGAAAGGTTCAAAATTTCAAAAAAATTAGTTGTGACGTGTTAAACACGTCGCAAAATTTAAGAGGGAAATTTCAATTTCAGTGAATTGATTAGTGGCAGACTTTTGCAGGCAGACTCATTAAATATGATGTTACTGTTTAAATGTTGTGACGTGAATATCATGTGGCAATGTTGCGATGTGATATTCATGTCACTGTTTGGCTTATATAATTGGCCCTTCGTTCTCTTTCTGCATAACACATATGTTAAAAAAAAACTCTCTTCCCTTCCATTCCAATTCCTTTCTTCTCTTCCATTTTTCATTCAAATAGCTTCAAATCTTGTATCAAAGGTAAGTTTGATTCTATTTTTTTTTATAAATTATTTTTATCAATATCTTTCAATGTTTGTAATATTTTCTATTATTAATTTAAGATTATATTTTTTTTGTAAGGTATTGAAGAGAAAGTTGAAGGAGATTGAAGAATTAAAGAGGTTGAAAAAGAAGAGTAGAAGGAGATTAAAAATACGTATTTTTACAATTATTTTGTTAAATTTAATATATTAATTTGGCTGTTAATTGGTTGTATGTATTACGTTTTTTTTTTAAATTTGCTATTAGATTAATATTTTAATTTTTGTGAAAAAAATAAAACAAAATATATTTATAAATATATTAAAAACAAAATTATATCATATATTATTATAAATTATTTTTTAAAAATTTGTTATTAGGTTAATATTTTAAGTTTTACAAAAAAAATAAAGAATATATTTATAAATACATTAAAAACGAAATTATATATATATATATATATATATATATATATATATATATATATATATATTGTGTAAGCAAGGATTATATATAAGGGAGAACTAAGGGTTTTTCAACCTTTTTACACAAGGAATTGGACCAAGCCGATAAAAAAGAAATTACAAACAGATTCGGTCTACCATAAAAAACTGAACGGGTCTTTGCAAAAGTCGTAAAAACAACAATTGGATTGAGTAATTTCTCCACAAAAAGACCACCTCCAAACCAACATTTTTATATTCCACATCATGTTGTTAGTACTCCACCCCTCATTTCGGAAACAAATCCCATTCCGAGTCAACCATATCATCCAACACGTAGCAAGCCAAAAAACACCCAATTTGTCCTCTTTTAACTTTTTTACACGGAAAAAGGAATACCAAGCCATAAAATGCAGAAGGCATTTGTTATACCCCAAAATTTGCCCGCATCTTTTTTCAAGAAAACTTCAATCTAAAAATTAAGAGTTTCATATAATCTTGGATTTTCACATCCTGATTTACGAATACTTGGTTTTTAGAATTTTTCTTATACGGTATTTTGGCTCGCTGGTGGATTTATTCTTACGCAAACGCCAACTACTGTTTATTACTTCACACACGCTATTTATGTGATATTTATTTACAGATAAGTAGTACTGACGCAATTGGTACATAACTAAATCTTTTGCAGGCACAGAGTCCGGGGATCAGACTGTACTGGTAACAAGTAAATTATTATTAGTTTTCTTGTCTCCCACTAACTTTTTGTACTATATTCCATTATTTTCATCATCTTTTCCTTTCTTTTCAAATCTCTTTTTCAAAAATCAAATCTTAACTTTATTCTACACATCTCTCTTTTTCCAACACTATCATACACTTTCTTTCAAATCTTTCTTCCACTCAAATTTTCCTTTTGTACGGAATCACTTCATTCCCCAACGTCTCTATCCTTCTTTTCATTCTATAAACACCTCTCATTTTTTCCATAAAATCTCACATCAAATTCTAACTCATCTCTCAAATTTCTACTTCATATTCATTCTTTCTTCTTCCCCGGCAAAAATGGCGAAGCGGATAGAAACGTGTTTTCTTATGGTCATCACCGTCGTGGTGGTAATCATGTCCTTCTTCTGTCTACATAGCCCGAAAAAATGTGGACCTGGGATGTTGACACTCCCAATCATCTACATGTTATTGTTTATAGCATGGGTTATTAATCGTCATTCTTAAAGTTTGCCGTATCTCTTATTTTCTTAAATGTACCGTTTACTCTTCGTACCGTTCATTATAGTATGTAATGTTTGTACTGTCAGTATTAAATGTTGTACTATTTGTCATACTGTTGCTTAATTATTCAGATAATATTTTGTGTGTTTTCTGCCAGTTAAATATTTATTTTTCTGTGCATTAAATGATTTTCAGGGTTATTATCGGTAATTTTGCTCGCATACAGTAAATATTTAGTTATTTATTATGTCTGTGTTTTTTAACAAGTCATGTAAATAAAATTTCATCTTTCACATAAAACAAAAACAACAAAAAGAAAATTAACTTTGACTGTTGAATTTTCACTCTAACTGTTACATGCCTGAACAGTCAGTTGGCAGTCAAACCGCTGACGGTGCAATTCTCCGTGTTTTGTACCATCAATCAAATCAATCTTTTGCAATTCAAAACTCCAAGATTTTTGTTCTAGAAGTCTTCTGAATATCACATGATTAGCAGAGACTCAGCACTGCACAAAAATCAGGTACGCTCAACTGTCTCCTACACAAACAGTCCCTAATTAGGGTTTATTGTTTTTTCAGGAGAAACAAGTTTTTGAGACTTCAAATGGATTTCATGGACCTCCATATATCTCAAAGTACCATCATACAAATTTTCAAACTTCAATTCGCTCAGACGCACCGTCAGCAGCTCAAACAGTCAACAGACGACCCGTTTGACCAAAAAAGTCAACAGACAGTCAAAAATGAAATTTTTTGTCAACATCCATATTTTGTCAAAGGATTCATCATTTGATCATTGGATGATCATAATTCATCAAGGAAAGATCAAAAATCAACAAAACCCTAAGATTCAAAATTAGGGTTTTCTCCTAAAAAGTCAACTGAACTTTGACTGGTCATAACTCTCTCATCCTTCATCCAAAAAATTCAAACCAAAGCTCATTGTGAAGGAAATTCAATTATCTTTCAAATGCAATTGGTCCCATGATCATTTGATTCACCATTTGAAAAATATGAATCAAGACATTACATGTCATTTTCAAAGTCAACAAAAAGTCACTTTTTTCAAAAGGACACACAAGGAGCATGGAAAATCATTTTGACATGAGACCAAAGAAATTAGTTAGAGGACTCTTTGTGGTTTCCAAAAAGTGCAAGAACTCCTTCATATGACAAAAATTGAGGGATTTACACCTTGTTGAAGTTGGCTAAATTTTGGGAAAATGCATAAAACCAACATTGATCAAAAATGTATTTTTTCCAAATGGGGCCAAGTTTTCATAGTTCAAACATGTCTACCATGATATAATGGGCCTCCCACGACCAAGACAAAGCCCACATCATTTTTATTCCATTTTTGGTTTAATTTTATCCCATTTAAGATTAAATTGAAAATGGAAAATGGAAGGATAATGCTTGGCTTAGTTTCTAAGCATGACTCATCAAGGAATCAATCAAAACTCTGCCCCAAGCCAAGTACAGCAGAAGGAGAGTGGAAAGTCAAGCCATGGCAGCTTAAATGCAAAGCCACGTGTGTTGAAAAAGTCAAGAATTCAACAAAAGCACTTAATGCTTTTTAGCTTAGTTCTTAATGACTTCAATGCTTATATAAGAGCTAACATACTTCAGTAATGGAGAGAGCACGAATTCAGAGCCAATAGAATGCTTATACCACTCTTGTAATCACTTGTAGTTTTGAAGAAAATTTGAAATTCGAATTTGAAATTCAAGCTCATTTCAATAGAAACTAAACACTTAAACACGTTCTCTAACCTTCATTGAACATATCCCAATCACTTTCAACAAGCAAAGCACTCAGAATCAAGCTTCATAGCTCACGGTTTGCTCAAACAAAAACTAACCAAAATCTCATTATATGTGCATATTTAACACGATGTAATTGTATATTTGAACTAGGCGTGATGTTCTGATCGTTTCTGGACATTTAATTAAGGTTTGGTTAAGTATTCACGAAGATACCATTCTAGGGTTTGTGAACTTAAATTTAGGGCTTTCCATTAGAAGCAAAATTAGAAGAAATTAATGGCATATTCTAACTCAGTGAGCCTAGCCCAGTCGAATGGACATGTCGCGCCAAATTTCTTTTCCTGTTTACCCCTATTCGCTATTTTGCAGGTTTGGAACTCATCAATTACAACACTTTTCTCATAAAAGCGCTGTTAAAAGTGTGGCGAGAGGTTGAAGATGAAGACGCGTCCCCTCCTCACTGGCCAGTCTGCGCGCGCGTGTTTTTTAAATAATCCTCGGATTCAGTGTCTGCATGTGTGTCACGTGTGGTGGTCCCTCACAATCTGAGCCATCTGATCTCATTAATTCACTCATCCAACGCATCAGAATGAAGCCCCATACCATGGACTTTATTTAATTACCACATCTGATTATTGTCTTTATATTTTATATTTTATTTTAATTTCTTTGCAAAATTAATTAAAAATAGTTTTAAATATCCAAAAAATACACAAAAAATATTTTTAGGCTTCTAAAATAATATTTTATTTTCTGATATAAAAATATTTTATTTTTCTTTATAATTTAAATATTTTGCATAATTAATTAGTTTATATTTATATATTTACTTTTTAATTATTTCAACCAATCAAAAAATCATAAAAAATTGTTCTTTATATTAAATATAGTTTATATATTATAGGCTAATTTTGTACATATTTGGAATAATTTTCTCATTTAAGTTTTAATTATTTGTGTAATTATTTGTATAATTATGTATTAATTAACTTAATAATTTCAAAACAAATTTCAAAAATTCCAAAAAAATTAGTTTTGTTTTAAAATTAATTGACAAGTATTTTGAACCTATTTTAAAGTTTTTTTTTTAGGTTTAAATTTTATTTCCATCTTTTCCTCATTTTAATTAAATTAATCATGCATTAATTATAATTAAAATCAATCATAAAAAATCCAAAAACACTTCTTTATTTTCTTGCAATTTAAATTCCTAGATAAATGTATAGGTTGTCAAATTCATGTAAATAGCGTAGTTTACATTTCCTGCACAATCGATGTAATAGCGTAGATTTACTTTTCGTATTTTACATTTCCGCATTTTAAATACCAGCACATATAAAACTGCGTGTATGCCAAAGATAAAAATTGAATCGTTAGATCACTAACTTCAAAGATAAAATATCTGAATCAGAACACAATCACACTTGCACCTCTTAGGGTAATCCCTCTTTTCACTCTTTTCAAAATCAAAATCAAATTCAAATGCAAAATCGAACTTTTGTTGATATCCGGTGAAAGGATAGTTTTTTAAAGGAAATAGGATAAAGACCTTATAACTTAGGGTAGACCTCCTAATTTGCTTGCTCAACTCAAAACAAACAAAATCTCATATATCATTGTTTTTTCAAAATAAAACTTTCAAAAAGACAATACTTTGTATATATCCAAACGAGGATCATTACGAAGTTAACGTTCTTTTTTCAAAAACATCTTTTGAAAGATAAAAACACTTTGTATACATCCGCACAAGGATCATTACAAAGTCAATTTACAAAGGTATTTAAAACCACATACAAGCATTTCAAAGCAATAGAAAAGTGATTGAAAACAAGTGAGCTAAGCAAATTAAAGAGCCCATGGATAACCATGGATACAAAGGGTGCTAACACCTTCCCTTTGTATAACCTACCCCCTTACCCAGAATTTCTTAAAGGTCTTTTTTCTGTTTCTTTTATAAACCTTTCCTTAATTGGATAAAATAAAAGGTCGGTGGCGACTCTCTGATTTTCAAAAACACAAAAGCAGAAACAAAAAAGAGTCAGTTCGCGTATCTCTCCGCAAGAGGTATGGTAAAAAATCGAGGGCGACAGAACTGGCGACTCTACTGGGGAATTACTTTCTAAAAACAAAATGTTTTCAAAAGGGGTTACCTTTAGAGTATAGATCACTTCGATGTTTTCAATTGCTTGACTTGATTGCTCTATTTTTCAAAGGTTTGTTTGGGTATTTTTGCTTGTGTGAAAGATTCTAACCTGAATCTCGAGATACCTTAAGTATGTGACAATAGACCAAGGAAACTGTACGGCATGTACCGATACGGTTAATCTGGTAGTCACCGTTAGTGCAATACTTTGGTTTATACTGATGTCCCTTGAAAATGATCAAGGAGTATATTAGGCTTCCGAAATGTCATTAAACACTAATTTTTCTTAGAACCTTTTAGTTGAACTTGACTTGTGGCCTATTAAGTGGCTAGCTTTGAAATTGATCGAAGTTAGTTATCCTCGAGGAATATTTTGATCGGCCGTCCGAGCGCCGTATTGAGATGGTACCTCTAAGGATCATAGAACTCGGATACTTTTCTAGGACAGGTTTTAACCAACTCAACTTCAGTGGGGAGGGTATCACCTATGGACTTCATGCAAGCCTTTAAACCTAAGGGTATTGTTTGATTTGTTTGTGTGTGCCACATGTTTGACATCATAACATCATAAACATCATAAGCATCATAAGCATATCATTTTTTTTCACTAATCATTTCAAGGATCAAAGAGTTTACCTTTGTTATTGCAGGTAATGGCTCCCGCCACCAGAGATTACATCCGAATCAACATCTCAACGGTGCCATCTGAACTAAAAGACTTAGTATCAGAGTTTCCCAGGAATGCTCAATTCACCGAAAAGCACGGTCACCTACTCCATTTGGTTACCTCAAAATTTGAAGAAGACATGATACGGGTCCTGTTCCAGTTCTTTGATCCCGAACATCATTGCTTTACCTTTCCTGATTACCAGTTGGTACCCACCTTGGAAGAGTTCTCTGAACTAATTGGATTACCTGTTCGAAATCAATTACCTTTCACTGGTTTAGAAAGGATTCCAAAACCTAAAACCATTGCTGCTGCTTTACATTTGCGAAAGTCAGAAATTGAGTCCAATTGGGAAACAAAGAGTGGAATCCAGGGTTTTCTTTCTAAGTTCTTAATGGAAAAGGCTCGATTACTACTAGAAAACAAAAGTTACCCAGCTTTTGAGGAGGTTGTGGCTCTTTTGATCTATGGGTTGGTTTTATTCCCTAATCCCGACCAGTTCATAAGTGTGCACATCATCAACCTTTTCCTAACCCGTAACCCGGTACCAACATTGCTGGGAGACATTCTACATTCTCTACACACTCGTACCATGAAGAAACGAGGAACTCTTATGTGCTGTATACCACTACTGGCTAGATGGTTTACATTTCATCTTCCCCGATCAGTGTTGAGAAATGAACAAAGAATGCAATGGTCTCGCAGGATTATGTCTTTGTCTCATTCAGATATCCGGTGGAACAACTTCTTTCGGAGAGACATTACTATCATTGATCATTGTGGAGAGTACCCTAATGTGCCACTCCTTGGCATCAAATGAGGCATCACTTACAATCCCCCTTTAGCTTTACGCCAATTCGGATATGCACGGAGCAACAGTCCTCATGACATGATTATCTGTGGCATTGTGTTTGATTACGAGGATGATTCCCACAGACATCGACGAAGGTTCATACATGCGTGGGGCAGTGTCTATAGAATAGAAAGCAAAACTTTGGGACAATGGAATTCTATTCCTATGGAACCTTACCTCAGATGGGTTCGGGCTCATGCTCAGAAACTCATCATGCCATATCCCGCTATTCTACCTGTGACTATCGAGCCAGAAGTCGAAGGAGACGAACCTCAAGATATTCTACATCCGGATATGCCAACTTACCTGGAAGAGTTGCAGAGATCTTGGGTTCAACTAAAAGAGGAAAGAGACACCTTCAAAGCACACTGTCAAGACTATGAGAGAAGATTATTGGAGCTCACCGGACAACTCCAAGAAGAGCAGCAGATCAACACATTCCTGGGTGCAAAGAGAAAGCGTCCATGGAGACCTGAGGGATCCTTCATTTTCTTTATTTATTTCTGTTTTGTAAGCCCGAATGAGGCAAAAGAAAAAAAAGAAAAAAATATAATAAATTGTTTAACTAACAAATGTTTGTTTTTCTTTTGTTTTAACAAATCTAAATTTTGAGATCCTTGAAAACATTGCATATACATTTCATTCATTGCATATACATTTCATTCATATACATTGCATAACAGGTTCACATGACAGATTTCTCATCTCCTCGCTGTTTATTTCAGTCAGAAGAGATGGAATCTGAAACAAGCATCAAGAATCTCGAAGCACAGAACGCCCAAGTTCAAGTGGCAATTCTGGAACTGGCAAAGGGGCAACAAGAACTGAAAGCCCTGATGATCAAAAAGAAAAAGAAGCCCAAAGGATCTGTAGGCTTGAGCCAACTGAAAAGGAAGATCAAAATCCCAGTCAAAAAGTTCAAAAAGCCACCGATCCCTGAAATAGTCGGTGATGGTGAACAAGGAGACAATCACAGCAACCAGGGTTCTGCCAAACCCTCTCTCTCTTCTAATGAAGAAGATTATCATTCTGGAGACGAACAAGATGATGACAAGTACCAGCAGTTGGAAGAACGCATGAAAGCTATGGAGATACAAAAAATACCTGGTTTAGATTTCGATGATCTGGGACTCGTCTCGGATGTTGTTATCCCTCCAAAGTTCAAAGTTCCTGTCTTTGCAAAGTATGATGAAGTTTCCTGCCCAAAACTACATCTGAGGTCCTATGTAAGGAAGATACAACCTCATACAGCAGATAACAAATTATGGATTCACTTCTTCCAAGAAAGTCTGTCAGGTACACAACTCGAGTGGTACTACCAACTAGAAAGTACAAAAGTTCATACTTGGGAAGATTTAGCTGCTGCTTTTTACAAGCAGTATCAATACAATGCTGATCTTGCACCAACCCGTACTCAACTAACGGGCATGTCCATGGCACCAAAAGAAAGTTTCAAAGGATATGCACAAAAATGGAGAGATATGGCTGGAAGGGTTCAACCACCCTTATCTGATCACGAGCTGGTCGATATGTTCATGGGCACTCAAACTGGCCCTTTCTATAGTCATTTGCTGGGAAGCTCATCATCAGGTTTCACTGACCTGATATTGACTGGAGAACGTGTCGAAAGCGGCATTCAAAATGGAAAAATTCAAATAGGCTCTTCCTCTGGTACTACAAAAAGGCCCATCAGTGGGAGGAATGAGGTCAATACAATGCAAATTCAGAAAGGTCGCAAGAATGAGCATCACCAATCTGTAGGGGCAGTTCTGATCTCCTCATTTGCGCCTCAAAAAGATCAACCGCCAAAATATACGTGTCGACCAGATGCGCCAAGAAGAAATTTCACCAGAATCAATATGCCAATCTCTCAGGCATTGCAGCATTTGCTAAAAGCAGATCTGATCACATTAAAAGACCCTCCAAAGAATGTCAACACCTCCTCTCCGAGTTATCGCCCCGATGCAACATGTGCGTATCACTCCAACTGTCTAGGACATGACGCAGATCACTGTTGGGCCCTGAAAAATAAAATACAGGACATGATAGATGCTGGGGAAATTGAGTTTGATCCTCCAGGAACTCCAAATGTCATCACGGCACCTATGCCGAAGCACGGCAATACCGTCAATGCTATCATAGACACTGTTTACATCTATGATGTGACCGAATTGTCAACTCCGCTCCTTGAAGTCAAAGGAAAGCTAATCCAAGCTGGTTACTTTCCAGGTTGTGACCCTGATTGCTTTTATTGCACATGCCTGCCCAACGGTTGTGAAAATCTGAGAATGGGAATTCAAAAGTGGATGGATCGCCGCATCATTATGTTTGAGAGGCTCCCTTCTATGGACGTTTTATGCGAAGTCTTTGCAAACGGGATGAGAATAGAGGACGTCTCAGTGGTTTCCAACTTACCATTCAAAATCTCTGCCAAGGCTCCCTTCAAAATTTCTGCTACACTCAAAGTGGCATCAGTAATCATTGCTAGTCCAACTCCATTTCCATACTCCTCAGACAAAGCTGTCCCGTGGGGTTACGACACTAATGTTTATGTCCATGGAGTTAAATAGGATACCTTGACCAAAGAGGCCCTGAATTTTACTGCTCCAACTGTTGATAACATTGTGGGTACCGGTAAGATTACGAGAAGTGAAAGGATCTTTTCACCAGAAATTTCTCCAAATGCTGCTGCTAATCCAGTCCAGGTCCCAATTCCTAATCAAGATGTCAACGCTCGAGGCAAAGAGCCACAAATTGAACCAGTTCAAATACCGGTGGAAGTCACTGTTGAGGATCCATCAAAGCAAGAAATGGAGGAAATATTGAAAATCATCTGCAAGAGTGGTTACAATATTGTCGAACAACTGGGGCATACTGCTTCAAAAATCTCAATGCTGTCTCTGCTAAAGTATTCAGAAGCTCATGCCAAAGCCCTGATGAAGTTCCTGAAAGCTGCACATGTACCACAAGAGATTTCAATCGATCAATTTGAAAATTGTGTTGCCAATCTAACAGTAAATAATGGCCTCGGTTTCTCTAATATTGATCTAGCCCCTGCTGGAAAAAATCACAACAAAGCCCTACACATCTCCATTGAATGTAATGGCACCACTCTATCTCATGTGCTGGTAGATAACAGTTCTTCTTTGAACGTGTTACCAAAAACAGTACTGGAAAAGCTTGACTTCGAAGGAATTGTGTTGCAACCAAGCGATGTTGTGGTAAGAGCCTTCGACGGGTCAACAAGAACAGTGTACGGAAAGGTGAATCTCCCAATCAGAGTGGGCTCTCATATCTTTGATTCTACCTTTTACGTAATGGAAATTCACCCAGCATATTCCTGTTTACTTGGACGCCCTTGGATACATGGGGCAAATGCTGTAACTTCTACCCTGCATCAGAAGTTGAAATATCCAGTAAAAGGAAAGATTGTCACAGTTTATGGTGAAGAGGAATATGTGGTTAGTCACCTGAGCAATTCAAAGTATGTTGAGTTGGATGACGAATTCATCGAAACTCCCTGCCAATCTTTTGAGGTAGTCTCTCCAGATGTCTCCACTACCAAGCATATTTCTGCTACTCCAACCACAACTATGGTTTCTCTCAAAGATGCCAAAGCTGTGATCGAAAAAGGTGATTCCATAGTATGGGGACAGCTCCTCGATATACCTTACAAATCCGACAAGCTAGGCCTGGGCTATGCTAATGGAAATCAAAAGAACGATCAAAGTCCTTGTTCTGGAGGATTAATGTCACATTTCATCAACCAAGGAGTAAACGCTATTGAAGACGATGGGGTGTTCTTGAACCATATCATTCAGCCATATCCAGATGAAATTCCACCCATTCCCATGGGAATGTGGGATACTTTGGGAGAACCAAGCGGCAGTTATAATTTTCAGTATACCGCACCTCAGAGTTCTTTTATTGCTACGGAAGGCCTTACCCCAACTGGATGGGGCAATCAATTCGAAAATGGCAAAAGTTTCACAAATCCCATCACTGAGCAATATCAAAATCCACCTAAAGAAGTTTGGGATACTTTAGGAGAGCCAAGTGGCAAATATGACTTTATGGTGAAATATTCCGCTCCTCCGAGCTCACAAGTCGCCATTGAAGACATTGTCCCAACTGGATGGGATGAACATTACGACGACAATTTTACTCCTGAAAACACCAGGGAAACACCAAATAACGAGGGTTACTTTCTGTCACAGTACACTACTCAGCAGAATGCACAAGTCTCCCTCAAAGACATCATCCCGACTGGATGGGACGGCCTTATCGAGTATCTCGCTCAGCCAACAGAGATACCTCAACCTGGATCCTCATATCCAACAGATCATCCTACTTATCCTGAAAGATCACCAACTCCTTTCCCCACCAATGAAATCAATGCTGTGGAAGACGAAGGAGACAACTGCAACTGGAGCAGCTGGATACTCCCTGCTCACAACAATGGATTGAACAACTGGGAAGGTGAGGATGTGATCTCCTTTGATCAGGAGTAAATGCAATTTCCTGTTTTTGTTGTTCATATTGTTCAAAGATAAAAATGGTTCCTGTACTATCGAACCATGAGCTTGAAAGCCGTGTGCCTTGCCCGAAGCACACTGGTCCTTTTATAAGGGTTTGTCATATCATGATCATGTGCATTCAATAAAATCATGGGACGTTTGCATATTCAAATTTTGTGATCCTTTTTCTTTCTTTGCTTTTCAAATAGCTATGTTTTCTTACACACACCCACATAAATAAATGCAGATTCACATTCACTTTGGATCCAGTCGATAACGATTCTGCTATTGCCCATCATGACTTTGAAAATCCGATCTATCAAACTGAGGACGAAGGTGAGGAAGATTGTGAAGCACCAAGAGAACTTGCAAGGCTGCTAGAACAAGAAGAAAAGACTATACAGCCGCATGAAGAACCAATGGAGGTTATCAACTTGGGCAGCGACGAAGAAAAGAAAGAAGTCAAGATAGGGGCTGATCTAGAAGACAGTGTCAAGCAAAGACTGATTCAAATGTTGCACGACTATGTTGAAATATTCGCCTGGCCCTACGAAGATATGCCTGGCCTTGACACGGACATTGTGGTTCATCGCCTGCCAATCAAAGAAGGTAGCACTCCAGTCAAGCAGAAACTACGAAGGAGTAGGCCTGATATGTCAAAAAAGATCAAAGACGAGGTTGAAAAGCAGTTCAATGCCGGTTTTCTGAAAGTTGTGAGTTATCCTCCTTGGATAGCTAACATAGTACCGGTGCCCAAAAAAGACGGGAAAGTCAGAATGTGTGTAGACTACAGAGATCTGAACCGGACAAGCCCCAAAGATGATTTCCCTTTACCTCACATCGATGTACTGGTTAACAATACCACACAATGCAAGGTATTCTTCTTCATGGACGGATTCTCAGGGTACAATCAAATCAAGATGGCACCCGAAGATATGGAAAAAAACAACTTTCACAACACCCTGGGGAACCTTTTGTTACAAAGTAATGCCCTTCGGTTTAAAGAATGCAGGAGCTACATATCAACGTGCAATGGTAGCTTTGTTCCATGATATGATTCATCAGGAGATAGAGTTGTATGTCGATGATATGATTGCAAAGTCCAACACCGAAGAAGAACATCTGGGTCATCTACAAAAGCTGTTTGACAGATTCAAGAAATACAGGTTGCGACTGAATCCGAACAAGTGTACCTTTGGAGTAAGGTCCGACAAACTCTTAGGTTTCATCGTCAGCAGCAAAGGTATTGAGGTTGATCCTGCCAAGGTCAAAGCCATTCAAGAAATGTCTATACCCTGTACCGAGAAACAAGTCAGAGGATTCTTGGGACGTCTGAATTACATCGCCCGATTTATTGCCCATATGACTACTACTTGTGTGCCGATCTTCAAACTATTGAAGAAAGATCAAGTAGAAAAGTGGAATGACAAATTCCAGTTAGACTTTGACAAAATCAAAGAATATCTCCAAATACCGCCAATATTGTTACCACCAGTGGAAGGAAGACCTCTGATAATGTACCTAACTGTGTTAGAAGATTCAATGGGGTGTGTACTGGGGCAACATGACGAGTCCGGCCGAAAGGAGCATGCAATCTACTATCTTAGCAAAAAGTTTACCGATTGTGAAACAAGATACTCACTACTCGAAAAAACTTGTTGTGCTTTAGCATGGGCGGCTCGCCGACTAAGATAGTATATGCTAAATCACACCACTTTCCTAATCTCCAAAATGGATCCTATCAAGTACGTGTTCGAAAAACCTGCTCTCTCTGGAAGAATAGCACGATGGCAAATGATCTTAACATAATATGACATTCAATACACTTCACAAAAAGCAATCAAAGGAAGTGTGGTAGCTGATCATTTGGCTCATCAAGCAGTAGATGATTATCAAGCATTGAACTTTGACTTCCCAGATGAAGACATTATGCTAGTCACTGACTACAAACAACCAGGACCGGAAGAAGAATCCGAGCCAGGATCCCGATGGACTATGGTTTTTGATGGAGCTTCTAATGCGCTTGGCAATGGCATCAGAGCTGTAATCATTTCCCCTGCAGAAAGTTATACACCATTCACTACCAGATTATGTTTCAACTGCACTAACAATATAGCCGAGTACGAAGCATGTATTCTGGGTCTCAAAGCTGCAATTGATTTAAGAATCAAGTTCCTGGAGGTCTACGGAGACTCAGCGCTTGTGATTTATCAAGTCAAAGAGGAATGGGACACGAAGCACCCGAACCTAATTCCATACAAAGAATATGTGCTGAGTTTGATTCCTTACTTTGAAGAGATCACTTTTGAACACGTCCCGCGCGAAGAAAATCAACTAGCTGATGCCTTAGCTACCATGTCATCCATGTTCAAAGTCAGGTGGGACAATGAGGCGCCAATGATCACCATTTACAGACAAGACGAACCAGCCTATTACAATGAGATCGATGCCGAAGGAACAGAAGAAAAACCATGGTTCCATGAAGTAAAAAGATATCTCGAGGCTCAGGAGTACCCTGAAGGGGCATCCATTAACGACAGAAAGTTTCTAAGGAGGTTTGCTGCCAAATTCTTCCTAAGTAATGGAACCCTACACAAACGCAACCATGACTCGACTTTACTTCGTTGTGTAAACAAGAAGGAAGCGGAACAGATTATGGAAGACATACACGATGGTGCCTTCGGTACTCACTCAAGTGGACATACAATGGCTAAAAAGATCCTAAGATCATGTTATTACTGGTCTACCATGGAGACAGATTGCCATCATCACTCCAGAACCTGTCACAAATGCCAGATATATGCAGACAAGGTACATGTACCTCCAGTCCCGTTAAATATCCTGATGGCTCCTTGGCCTTTTGCAATGTGGGGTATCGATATGATTGGAGAAATCAAGCCTACTGCCTCCAACGGACATCGTTTTATCCTGGTCGCTATCGATTACTTCACAAAGTGGGTAGAAGCAGCTTCATTTGCTTCTGTCACCAAGAATGTTGTGGCCCGGTTTATCAAGCACAATCTCATTTGTCAGTATGGCATCCCTGAAAGGATCATCACAGACAATGGCACAAATTTAAACAACAGAATGATTACTGAACTCTGCACACAGTTCAAGATCAAACATCATAATTCCTCTCCATATCGACCAAAGATGAATGGCGCGGTGGAAGCTGCCAACAAGAACATCAAGAAAATCATACAAAAGATGACAGTAACCTACAAAGACTGGCATGAGATGTTACATTTTTCTCTTCATGGTTATCGCACATCTGCGCGTACTTCAACAGGGGAAACTCCATTCTCCTTAGTCTATGGTATGGAGGCAGTTCTTCCAATTGAAATTCAGATTCCTTCCCTAAGGATTATGAAAGAAGCCGATCTAGACGAAGACGATTGGATTCAGACTCGGTTGGACCAGATAAACTTGATTGATGAGAAGAGGCTCGCAGCTATTTGTCATGGTCAGTTGTACCAAAAGCGTATGATCAAAGCCTTCAACAAGAAAGTCAAAAGTCAAGCATACCAAACCGGTGGCTTGGTTGTCAAACGCATCATCTTACCACAAGGTGACCCCAGGGGCAAGTGGACTCCCACTTATGAGGGACCATTTGTAATCAAGAAAATATCCTCCGGCGGTGCCATGTTGCTTACCACCATGGATGGCGAGGATTTCCCACACCCTGTGAATGCGGACATAGTCAAAAAATACTTCGCTTGAAAAGAAAAGCTCGCTAAGTTGAAAACCTGAAAGGGCAACTTAGGCAAAAAAAAATGAGCGTCTCGGTGGATTGAAAACCCGAAAGGGCGATCCAGGCAAAAATTAGAAACTAAATAATACTATCCCGGTAGGCTGAAAACCTGAAAAGGCAGCCTAGGCAAAAGTTAGGGAATAAAGCGTACAACTATGTTCCGTTCAGCTGCCTACTCACCTTTAAGATTCAACACATCAAAAACACCGATCAGTCCAATTACTTTCTTCCAACAAGTGAGGGATGAGATGCTCGAAGACAGATTAGCAATAGCAGAATTGAAACTTGACTGGATTGTTTTCACATAGCTATTTATCTTTATAAACTCTTTTCAAAACTTTATGACAATTTCCTACTACTAGGATTTTTGTTTCCTTGTACTAATCAGCCTATCATGGCTCTTTTTCAAAAAAATCAATACATCTTATGCTCAAAATCAACATTTTCACTTTTTCTGTTTTGAATACGTAAACGTCCCAATGATAATTTTGAATGAACATGTGCATTTGAATATGGTTGATGTTTACCAAGGAAAAACAGGAATAGCATTCAGGTAATGTCCCAATCATTTGGACATCATCCCGAAACCAGCATCAGAAGAAAAATCTCCAACAGAGATGCATTTCTCAGCAAATTCCTCAATAAGATTTTCTCTCCAACAAAGTGATTCAAGAAATCTTATTCCCCAGCAGGGCTGTTCCAGATTACTATCCCCAGAAGGTGTGATCTCCACGCCAGGACTTAGTCAAATAGTGCATCGGAGGATTATGCATCTTCCTCATTCCCACTTTAAAGGGCATCAAAAGTAGAACTTTCCAATTACCTTTCATCCTCGAACGGTAGTCAAAGGTCCTTCAACAGAGTACCATGGTTCTCAAAAAAGGTTCCCAGCCGAGGGTACTCAAACAAGATGACAAAAGATCATCAACAATCACAATACCTTCATCTCCAGATGACTGACTGGCTGGGATTTATTTTCCCAACCATACATCATACATCATACATCATACATCATACATCATACATCATACATCATACATCATACATCATACATCCTACATCATACGTCATACACATATTCATACACAGCATATAATATTTCATGACAAACGCATACATAACATGCATATTTATCCTTTAGTTAGAGAATCTCATGCATTACATACATCATGCCATTACATATCACTAACTTGATTTTTCAGGCAGACGGATGTCTTCAGCAAAAATGTTCTCAATCACATGCAGTGTTCCCCTTGAACTCTATTCAAATAAGCAGTCCTCTCAGATATAATCAAGCCAAGGATTCATTCTGAAGAGATCTCTCCTTTCAAATCACTTATCAACTCAAAAACAAGCAACAAAGATCTAAAGCTGATACCTCAGACGGTTCCAGAATGATCTACCATCGAAGATCTAAAGCTGATACCTCAGACAGTTCCAGAACGATCTACCATCGAAGATCTAAAGCTGATACCTCAGAAGGTTCCAGAACGATCTACCATCGAAGATCTAAAGCTGATACCTCAGACGGTTCCACAACGATCAACTTTCAAAATCTAAAGCGGAAAAACTTTGGACAGTTCTGTAACGATCATCCTCCTAGACTTAAAGCGGTAACCTTGGACGGTTCCGAAACGGTCGACGCAGAGGTTCTCAAATCCTTCATCAAGATATAATCAATGGATTCATTATGGTGAACAAACCATCAACACAATTGCCAGATGGCATCTGAAAGCCCATCTCAGGTAATGTTTCAATCTTCCAACAACATTTCTCAGACAACATTCAAAGACAAATTCCAGCATCACTCCCGGTGGAGGTAAGTGCAAATTTTCAGGGCATCTAAAATATTCAATCATCTTCTACCTTCAGATTTCAAACAATCTCTTCAGGTTTAAGAAGATTGAATAGGGGCAACTGTTATACCCCAAAATTTGCCCGCATCTTTTTTCAAGAAAACTTCAATCTAAAAATTAAGAGTTTCATATAATCTTAGATTTTCACATCCTGATTTATGAATACTTGGTTTTTAGAATTTTTCTTATACGGTATTTTGGCTCGCTGGTGGATTTATTCTTACGCAAACGCCAACTACTGTTTATTACTTCACACACGCTATTTATTTGATATTTATTTACAGATAAGTAGTACTGACGCAATTGGTACAGAACTAAATATTTTGCAGGCACAGAGTCCGGGGATCAGACTGTACTGGTAACAAGTAAATTATTGTTAGTTTTCTTGTCTTCCACTAACTTTTTGTACTATATTCCATTATTTTCAACATCTTTTCCTTTCTTTTCAAATCTCTTTTTCAAAAATCAAATCTTAACTTTATTCTACACATCTCTCTTTTTCCAACACTATCATACACTTTCTTTCAAATCTTTCTTCCACTCAAATTTTCCTTTTGTACGGAATCACTTCATTCCCCAACGTCTCTATCCTTCTTTTCATTCTATAAACACCTCTCATTTTTTCCATAAAATCTCACATCAAATTCTAACTCATCTCTCAAATTTCTACTTCATATTCATTCTTTCTTCTTCCCCGGCAAAAATGGCGAAGCGGATAGAAACGTGTTTTCTTATGGTCATCACCGTCGTGGTGGTAATCATGTCCTTCTTCTGTCTACATAGCCCGAAAAAATGTGGACCTGGGATGTTGACACTCCCAATCATCTACATGTTATTGTTTATAGCATGGGTTATTAATCGTCATTCTTAAAGTTTGCCGTATCTCTTATTTTCTTAAATGTACCGTTTACTCTTCGTACCGTTCATTATAGTATGTAATGTTTGTACTGTCAGTATTAAATGTTGTAATATTTGTCATACTGTTGCTTAATTATTCAGATAATATTTTGTGTGTTTTCTGCCAGTTAAATATTTATTTTTCTGTGCATTAAATGATTTTCAGGGTTATTATCGGTAATTTTGCTCGCATACAGTAAATATTTAGTTATTTATTATGTCTGTGTTTTTTAACAAGTCATGTAAATAAAATTTCATCTTTCACATAAAACAAAAACAACAAAAAGAAAATTAACTTTGACTGTTGAATTTTCACTCTAACTGTTACATGCCTGAACAGTCAGTTGGCAGTCAAACCGCTGACGGTGCAATTCTCCGTGTTTTGTACCATCAATCAAATCAATCTTTTGCAATTCAAAACTCCAAGATTTTTGTTCTAGAAGTCTTCTGAATATCACATGATTAGCAGAGACTCAGCACTGCACAAAAATCAGGTACGCTCAACTGTCTCCTACACAAACAGTCCCTAATTAGGGTTTATTGTTTTTTCAGGAGAAACAAGTTTTTGAGACTTCACATGGATTTCATGGACCTCCATATATCTCAAAGTACCATCATACAAATTTTCAAACTTCAATTCGCTCAGACGCACCGTCAGCAGCTTAAACAGTCAACAGACGACCCGTTTGACCAAAAAAGTCAACAGACAGTCAAAAATGAAATTTTTTGTCAACATCCATATTTTGTCAAAGGATTCATCATTTGATCATTGGATGATCATAATTCATCAAGGAAAGATCAAAAATCAACAAAACCCTAAGATTCAAAATTAGGGTTTTCTCCTAAAAAGTCAACTGAACTTTGACTGGTCATAACTCTCTCATCCTTCATCCAAAAAATTCAAACCAAAGCTCATTGTGAAGGAAATTCAATTATCTTTCAAATTCAATTGGTCCCATGATCATTTGATTCACCATTTGAAAAATATGAATCTAGACATTACATGTCATTTTCAAAGTCAACAAAAAGTCACTTTTTTCAAAAGGACACACAAGGAGCATGGAAAATCATTTTGACATGAGACCAAAGAAATTAGTTAGAGGACTCTTTGAGGTTTCCAAAAAGTGCAAGAACTCCTTCATATGACAAAAATTGAGGGATTTACACCTTGTTGAAGTTGGCTAAATTTTGGGAAAATGCATAAAACCAACATTGATCAAAAATGTATTTTTTCCAAATGGGGCCAAGTTTTCATAGTTCAAACATGTCTACCATGATATAATGGGCCTCCCACGACCAAGACAAAACCCACATCATTTTTATTCCATTTTTGGTTTAATTTTATCCCATTTAAGATTAAATTGAAAATGGAAAATGGAAGGATAATGCTTGGCTTAGTTTCTAAGCATGACTCATCAAGGAATCAATCAAAACTCTGCCCCAAGCCAAGTACAGCAGAAGGAGAGTGGAAAGTCAAGCCATGGTAGCTTAAATGCAAAGCCACATGTGTTGAAAAAGTCAAGAATTCAACAAAAGCACTTAATGCTTTTTAGCTTAGTTCTTAAGCACTTCAATGCTTATATAAGAGCTAACATACTTCAGTAATGGAGAGAGCACGAATTCAGAGCCAATAGAATGCTTATACCACTCTTGTAATCACTTGTAGTTTTGAAGAAAATTTGAAATTCGAATTTTAAATTCAAGCTCATTTCAATAGAAACTAAACACTTAAACACGTTCTCTAACCTTCATTGAACATATCCCAATCACTTTCAACAAGCAAAGCACTCAGAATCAAGCTTCATAGCTCACGGTTTGCTCAAACAAAAACTAACCAAAATCTCATTATATGTGCATATTTAACACGATGTAATTGTATATTTGAACTAGGCGTGATGTTCTGATCGTTTCTGGACATTTAATTAAGGTTTGGTTAAGTATTTACGAAGATACCATTCTAGGGTTTGTGAACTTAAATTTAGGGCTTTCCATTAGAAGCAAAATTAGAAGAAATTAATGGCATATTCTAACTCAGTGAGCCAAGCCCAATCGAATGGACATGTCGCGCCAAATTTCTTTTCCTGTTTACCCCTATTCGCTATTTTGCAGGTTTGGAACTCATCAATTACAACGCTTTTCTCATAAAAGCGCTGTTAAAAGTGTGGCGAGAGGTTGAAGATGAAGACGCGTCCCCTCCTCACTGGCCAGTCTGCGCGCGCGTGTTTTTTAAATAATCCTCGGATTCAGTGTCTGCATGTGTGTCACGTGTGGTGGTCCCTCACAATCTGAGCCATCTGATCTCATTAATTCACTCATCCAACGCATCAGAATGAAGCCCCATACCATGGACTTTATTTAATTACCACATCTGATTATTGTCTTTATATTTTCTATTTTATTTTAATTTCTTTGCAAAATTAATTAAAAATAGTTTTAAATATCCAAAAAATACACAAAAATATTTTTAGGCTTCTAAAATAATATTTTATTTTCTGATATAAAAATATTTTATTTTTCTTTATAATTTAAATATTTTGCATAATTAATTAGTTTATATTTATATATTTACTTTTTAATTATTTCAACCAATCAAAAAATCATAAAAAATTTGTTCTTTATATTAAATATAGTTTATATATTATAGGCTAATTGTGTACATATTTGGAATAATTTTCTCATTTAAGTTTTAATTATTTGTGTAATTATTTGTATAATTATGTATTAATTAACTTAATAATTTCAAAACAAATTTCAAAAATTCCAAAAAAATTAGTTTTGTTTTAAAATTAATTGACAAGTATTTTGAACCTATTTTAAAGTTTTTTTTAGGTTTAAATTTTATTTCCATCTTTTTCTCATTTTAATTAAATTAATCATGCATTAATTATAATTAAAATCAATCATAAAAAATCCAAAAACACTTCTTTATTTTCTTGCAATTTAAATTCCTAGATAAATGTATAGGTTGTCAAATTCATGTAAATAGCGTAGTTTACATTTCCTGCACAATCGATGTAATAGCGTAGATTTACTTTCCGCATTTTACATTTCCGCATTTTAAATACCAGCACATATAAAACTGCGTGTATGCCAAAGATAAAAATTGAATCGTTAGATCACTAACTTCAAAGACAAAATATCTGAATCAGAACACAATCACACTTGCACCTCTTAGGGTAATCCCTCTTTTCACTCTTTTCAAAATCAAAATCAAATTCAAATGCAAAATCGAACTTTTGTTGATATCCGGTGAAAGGATAGTTTTTTAAAGGAAATAGGATAAAGACCTTATAACTTAGGGTAGACCTCCTAATTTGCTTGCTCAAATCAAAACAAACAAAATCTCATATATCATTGTTTTTTCAAAATAAAACTTTCAAAAAGACAATACTTTGTATATATTCAAACGAGGATCATTACGAAGTTAACGTTCTTTTTTCAAAAACATCTTTTGAAAGATAAAAACACTTTGTATACATCCGCACAAGGATCATTACAAAGTCAATTTACAAAGGTATTTAAAACCACATACAAGCATTTCAAAGCAATAGAAAAGTGATTGAAAACAAGTGAGCTAAGCAAATTAAAGAGCCCATGGATAACCATGGATACAAAGGGTGCTAACACCTTCCCTTTGTATAACCTACCCCCTTACCCAGAATTTCTTAAAGGTCTTTTTTCTGTTTCTTTTATAAACCTTTCCTTAATTGGATAAAATAAAAGGTCGGTGGCGACTCTCTGATTTTCAAAAACACAAAAGCAGAAACAAAAAAGAGTCAGTTCGCGTATCTCTCCGCAAGAGGTATGGTAAAAAACCGAGGGCGACAACATTCGTCCTCCTCTATGTCCAAAAAACCCACCCAAGAGGCTATCTCCCTCCAAACTTTCTTAATCACAAAACAATTTAAAAAAGAATGTTTCCTATCTTCCAAGAGAATCTCATAAAAAGCACAATTAATATAAGCAAAAGGAAAATTAATACCTTGTACCATCAAGTTGTCCTTGGTAAGAAGTCTATCCACAAAAGCCTCCGACCAAAAGCTTTGATCTTGAAAGGTATCGATAAATTCCAAACAATACCGAAAGCCACATCACTCCTATTTGGAGGCCCAAACGGTAGATGAAAGGAAGAAAAATGAGCATAACAAGATGACACCGAAAACCCCTTCTCCGGATCAAGAGACCACGTCACCTCGTCCTTCATGTCCGCCATGCCCCGATTAGATTCCAACCGCACCCTCAACTCCAAAAAATGAGACATAACATTCGGCCCTTCCAACATCTCCAAAGGGATACCTAAATCACCCCACACCCAAGCACCTTCGCACCAACCCCCCCATTCCCGTCACCGAAACTTTCTTTAGTGAAGAAGCCAAATAAATATCCTGGAAATCAACTTTCAAAATGGAATCCTCTAGCCACTCACCTTCCCAAAAAGGTATGTTAAAACGGTTTCCAACTTTAAAACCACAAAAAGAGACAATAGGATCAACACACACATCACTCCTAATTATTATCAAATCACGCCACCGAAAGAAAAAAGAATTGTTAGAAACTCCGCCACACAAAGTAAAAGTCGACAAATCACCATATCGAGCCTTCAACACATCATACCACAACGTGTCATGGCCTTGAAGAATCCTCCATCTCCACTTATTTAGGAGATCTAAATTAAAATCCGCAACATTTTTAATGTTTAATACCCCCTTCAAAAAAGGAAGAGTGACACCATCCCAACTAACCCAATGGATCTTCATCCTATCCTCCACACCTTCCCATAAGAAATTACTTTGAGTGCTAGTAAAAAGGTTGACTACTTTTGCCGGCATTTTGAAGAAAGACATGGTAAAAATAGTAAGAGAACTCAAAATAGACTTCAAGAGAGTTATCCTACCTTCAAGGTTGAGAAACCTATTTTTCCACCCCGATAACCGATTCTTCATCTTATTCAAGAGCGGTTTTCCAAAAAGAAGACTTCCTAGAATTAGAACCAATAGGTATACCTAGAAAATTGAATTTGCTATCTTCCTTCTTACAAGCAAGAAATAAAGCGGCGGCCTCCAAAAACATAGAAGAAATATTGATACCAATTAACTTACATGTGTGTGTGTGTGTATATATATAACACATACTATTTATTTATATTATATATTATTATAAACTTTTCATTTTTATCTTATTTACATATTGATCTAACCTGATCAGAATGGATCGTCACGGCTGTTGGATCTGGCTTGATGAACAAAGAGGGGGGTACCTGCAAGGTTCTCCGATGCTAAAGTCAGAAGCTATCAGAGAGAGAGAGCAAGGGTTTTAGAAGTAAAGAATGAATACCTGACCCTCTAGTGAAAGAGGGTATTTATAGCCCCCAGCGTTGGGCCAAGGTTTCCTAATTGGGCCAAATCCAATTGGAGGCCCACGTTCTAGGAAACTGCCGGAACACCCTCTGCTAGGGCTGAGTTAGTAGGTGACTCACGTTCTGGGTGAGCGTGGCGTAGGATTCGGAGGTGGTTGACCGGATCCTTCACTGAAGCGTTACACACGTGGTCTTCGTGCTTGACCAATTCCTAACGGTAATAAGGAAACGGGCCCAAGTGGGTTGGGCCTGCTCGGCTCAGTCCAGAACAGGAGCCCCCCAATTCGTTAGTCCCGTGGGAGTGATGACTTTCGCTATGGGGCTGGCCGAGCATATGTCCGAGCGAGCGTTCGTAGTTAACTAATGTCTTCTTGCAGACTGGGTCCTCTGCTCGCGGGGAGCGGAGTCGTTGTGGAGAGACGTTCAGGTCGAGGAGACAATCGGTTTGACGACGCATAGTTTGGCCGAGGAGGTGGAAGGTGTTGCTGTTGGTTTTTAATTGAAACGTTTCGATCTGTCCTGTCAGGGTTTGACTGACAGGTGGCGACTGTTTGGAGTGTCATCATTACCCTGCCGTTTTTTGGTTCAGGCATTAATTGCGCCCTTTAGGCTTCCCAAGGCACTTTATGGCACCTTTTCCGTTTTCCTATGCTGGGAGCCGCCTTTTGGGGTAGGCAATGATTGCGTCCCTTAAGCTCCCTAGGCAATCATGGTGCCCTTTCGCCTCCTTCCCCTATATAAAGAGTGAGGAGGCCATTCATTTGTCACTTAGCTTCCGAAACTCTCCCAAGATTCGCTCAAGGATTTCGCCTTCCACCGCGTGTTCCTCTTCTACTGTCTTGATCCAAGTAAGTTTCCTCGCCTTCTCCTTCATATTTACTTCATAGATTTAGGAGATCTAGCTATGCGTAGGACGAGCGGGTAAGGAAATAGCGCATGTTTTGTATGTGTTTGCCGAGCGCGATTTAGGATTGACGAGGGAAATTGATTGCGTGAGCCGAGCAGGTTATGAGCGTGGTGGGGAAATGAATGTGTATGCCGACCAAGTTATGAGAGTGATCTTTGAATTGCGTTTTTGCCTAGGGTAGTTTGAGTGGGACGAGGACGTTTAGTTGAGACTCCGTCTCGTAGCTTATTTAAGACTGGCGTCGTCGGCGAACTCTAGGTGGCTGTTCCTCGTCGTCTATCTTCCTCGCCCTTTCACTTGGCTTGCGGTGGAAGGGTGGATTTGACACGTCAAATTCACTGTTTCCTCTGCTTTTCAGGTAAATGGCTGACGACGCCCGGAACAATGCTATCCTCGACATATCCGATGAAGAAGAAGCGATTGGTCGTTTCCAAGATGAAGCCATCCCCGTTGTGGAGACCATTCCGAGGAAACTCGAGGATTGGGTGGCTGTAGCGCCCCGAAGCATTGCCTCGTGTTTCACGATGCACCCTAAGGAGGCCTTCAATGTCCTCGAAGACCTTGAGCCGGGCGTGGAACCTTCGTGGGGGGCTTTCGCCTCGAAGTCCCACCAGAGAATTTGTTCGGCTTATCCTGGTCCTCGATTCGCCATGTACGAATTCGTGTTCAAGGAGGACGGTCTGAGGCTTCCCTTTACGCATTTACAGCGGAGTGTTTTTAGTTGGTTGCAACTGTGCCCGTCCCAGCTTCACCCTAATGCTTTCGCTTTCTTAAGGGTCTTTGAGATCGTGTGTGGCTTTTTGGAGATCGAAGTCACACTTCCTCTTTTTAGTAAAACAGTATATATAAAAAAATAAAAATATATTTAGCTTTAATTTATATATTTTAATATATGTAGTTTTTTAATTTAATTTATATATATATATATATATATATATATATATATATAATTTATTAATTGAGTTTTAGAAATTAAAAAAAAAGAATTAGTGACGTGATTTGCATGTCACTAATTAGTGGTATGGAAATCACGTCGCAATTTTTTTAAAACTATAGTTTTTGGTGACATGTGTAACGCCCCGAATTTGCATCCAAGACATAAATCAGAAATTTATCAAAATACTCGTTGAAACACAAATAAAACGATTTAAAGATTTAATCAATTCAACTTTAATCCAAATTTCTAAGCAGAAAATTATCGCGTTTCTAATTCTATGGAAGATACTAAATAAATAATTTCAAAAAGTAATGTGGTCGGTTTAATTATAACATAATGCTTTTTAAAAAACCCATTCTTTCCCGCGATCACGCATTAGTCAAACATCAATCACTTTGAATTTCCACATCAGTACCTACAATGTTGTTGTAAGGGTCAGTTACCTATGTCAAACTAAACTAAACGAGAATTAAAAATCAACCAAATATAAATATACAAATTATGTCAAAGAGAACTAAATAAAAGGAAGGTCCACCAAAGTTGTCAATATCTCACGGTAACTATGACATAATATACATAGAGTAATTAACTCAATATTAACAACCACAACGACCACAAATAATTATACGCAAAATATGAATGTTCTTAAACTATATGATCTGGATATTTCAGCCCGCCACTAAGGCACCACAAAGAATTCATCTCATATCAATAAGAAAAATAACCCGCCACTAAGGCACCACACAAAAATGCATATGATATGTCATATATGATGAAAAATATAATTACCCGCCACTAAGGCATCCACACAGAAATCTCTACCCGCCACTAAGGCAATCACACAGAACTCCATCACTAAGACAACCACAAAGCCAAACAATATTTATCTCCCATAAATTTAAAAACACAATTTATTCACTCTTAACCCAAGCAACATTCTACAATAATTTAAATAAATTCTCATTTTATTTATTTATTTTAAAACAAATATCATCTTGAATATCTACCTCATGTTAAAACTAATTCTCTTAGGCTACATATTAATGAGCTTTAATAATTTCGTATGCTACATCTATTCTTCTGTTTAGGCCGAAGGAAATTCCAGCCATACCACAACACTATACATATACACCATTACATACTCCATGTTTACATGGCACCTAAAATAAACAAACCGAACATTTACACTTTACACAACATAAATAGGTTTTAGCATAGTAGTAAATTTTATAACTAAACTCACATATTTGATGACACACGAGGTATAAAAACTTAGATAAAACACACAGTATCAATTTTATAACGTAACAGTTACGAGATCCACATACCTACACGCATTTATTTAAATAAGATACTAGTTCATTACAACGTCATTTTATTTTCAATTATTTAAACCTCTCAAACATTACAACTGTTGTAAATTATTAATAACAATTAATAATATGATAGTTGTTCAAAAATGACAAGAGAAGCGGATTTGAAAAATGGAAACACTTCATGAAGTGTTGTAGAATGAAACCATGCAACTTTTGAAGTGTGTTGTTATAGGCCAATCATTGTGACTTTTGGTAAAAGACATTATTTCACCAAGGTCGCTACCTTGTGAAACAATACCAATATGGCCTATAAATAATTTATTCTAAATTCAGAAAAATAACATCACAAAAATGAAAATCCTCTAGAATAATTCCAGAGCACTCTTCGCCGCTACATTCGAGTTTTCGCCGGTCTTGCGCAAACTCGAGAAGGTTGAATTATCCTGGGTATTCCTGCGTAGAAACTCCAAGACAAATTGGAAGTGTTTGAAATACTATAAGGAAAGTGTTTCGTACATAATTCTAGCCTCGATTCCATTTGATTGAAATTAATTTTCTAACAATTTTACAGTATTTTATATAATGGCAATCGAGACTTTTGTTTCAAGCGTCAAAAGATGAAATTTTGTTCCGTGGACATATTTTAAGCACAAGAAGAATCACTGTTATGAATCTGGTGCAATAAGAATTTATTAAAGTATTTCAACTATTGAAAATCTGTTATGCAACGGAATCACATTTGTATATCGTGAATGTTTCATTGGTCTACTGAAAATAAGAATTCGACATGCAACATTTTATTGTCGGTGATTTGAATAGTGCAATGATAGATAAATATAATTCTTTGAAACCGCTTCATGAACAGGTACAACCTTTTAACTCTAATTTACTATCGGACAGTAACTTTTATTTGCTTTTCTTCTGTATCATAAATATAACTTTTTATATTTATATTATTGTACAATGTCCAATTCCATCATTAAATGTTTGAGAGAAGCAAATTAGGACATTTGTACGAAATGTACAAAATATATATATATATATATATATATATATATATATATATATATATATATATATATATATATATATATATATATGAGGAGGGATCAAATTACACCCGAAGAGTTACACTACGAATTACACTCATTCAATAACTACATCTCGAATTAATATTTTTTAAATTTAACCGTTGGATTGAAACATAATATCATATAGATCATACCTATAAAGTTTGAGCTTAATCTATAATGATTTACTATGTCATTGAATTACATCAAAATTAACGTTATATGAAAGTTCATTTTGACGTTAATCTTTGGATATCTTGATGATATAGTAAATCAATATAGATTAAGCTCAAACTTTATAGGTATGATCTATATGATATTATGTTTCAATCGAACGGTTGAATTTAAAAAATATTAATTCGAGATGTGGTTATTGAATGAGTGTAACTCGTGGTGTAACTCTTCGGGTGTAATTTGATCCCTCCTCTATATATATATATATATATATATATATATATATATATATATATATATATATATATATATATATATATATATATATATATATATATATATATATATATATAAATTCTCACCAGTATGTTTTTACCAAAAGATTTTATGATATTTTAATTCTTGTTTCCATATATTAATCAATTGATTTTTTTTAAGAATCATATCACGGAAATAAGGAATTTAATAAAGAACCTCGTGAGGAAGGTTCTCCGCAGTTTGTTGAAACACAACATAAACTTTGGTTAAGTAAGAGAGTCCAAAAGACTAAGAATCAATGACCGAACAAAATCGATAGTCAATTTATTTCTCTTTTCTAATAGAAGGAAATAGTGAGAATTTTGTTCGTAAGATTCCTATAATTCTTCGAGTGGAAGATGATCCTAAGATTTACAATGAATATGTAATTTCTAAGGACTCTTCTTGGAATGATGTTATCCAAGATGAAATGGAATCAACAATGTCAAACCATACTTGGTTGGATGCAAGTGAGTGTTTAGAAGGAAGTATCATAAAGATGGTACACTAAACACCTACAAGTCTAGATTAATAGCCAAGTGTTTAGACAAAAGGAATGTGTTAATTATTTAAACACATATGCACTAGTAGCAAGGACGGCAATAATTAGAGTATTGTTTGCATGAACTTATAGTTCATCAAAAGGATGTCAAAATGACATTCCTAAAATGGAGATCTCAATGAGGAGATTTACATGGAGAAATCAGAAGGTTATATACTTCCTGTTAATGAACATAAGGTGTGCAAGTTTTTTAAATCCTTGTATGGATTAAAATATGCACCAAAACACTGGCACCAAAAGTTTGATTCTATCATTGCAAGATTTATAAATTAAAGAGGAGACACCCAAGTTAGGGGGAGACTTCTCAATCTTATAAAAAAAAGAATTCAAAGAGTTTGTCATCATTAAAAAGGGGGAGATTGTGAAGAATATATCTTATATCTAGTTTTGATGAAGACAAAGGTTACCAAAGAAGAAAAAGGATCAAACATGTCATGCACGTCAATGATGAAGTTGACCAAGAAGGTTTAACATAGAAATTCAAGTGAAGATTTGAGAGAAGTGAACATAACCAAGCTACTAATTGCAATTATTATATTATACTATTTTAAATTGCTCTTAATTTCATCTCTCACTTCATCTGAAAACCTTCTTGCATCATCATGCGTGATTATCTAAATATATTTCTTCATTTAATTCTTGTGACAAGTGTTTGTACACAAAGTTGTTTGAGAGCATTGTGATTTTCTTGTCTCCATGTTGATTATATGTTGATCATTATCAACGACATGAATGGAACTTTAGAAACAAAGAGGTTTCTAGATTTGACATTCAAGATGAAAAGATCATGAAATGATAGACACTATTTTCGATCAAAGTAAAGTGAAATAGTGAGGGTTAAAAACATATTGAGAAAACATCCACATTCAAGATAAAAGATCTTGGACTAGTTGACATTCTTTTGGCGATCAAAGTAATGCGTAAATTGTGGGGGTTATGAACTTAGTCAAATACACTTTGTTGAGAAAGTTCTTGATAAGTTCAGATTGTCACATTTCAAGAAAGTGAATATTCAGTTTGATCTTAGTGTCAAAATAATGATGGAAGAGTTATGGTCATATTAGAATACACAAGTGAAATTGGTCTTCTAGTATAATGTACTATATCCGACATAACATTTGCAATTAGTAAATGAGTAGATTTACTAGCAATCCACATGACGAGCATTGGAAGGCCATTACAAGGATCTTGATTATCTTTTAAAAATCAAAATCTTGACCTCCATCATGGTAGATTTCCTACCATATTAGAAGGATATACCAATATGAGTTGGCTATCGGGTATTGGAGATCATAAATTTGCAGTTGAGTGGATATTTACACTAGTTGTAGTTGAGATTTCTCGGAAGAGCAAGAAACAAACATGCATCACTCTCTTGACCATGGATCCATAGTGTGTGGATCTCGCTTCCACTGGTCAAGAAGTTGAATGGTTGAAGGACCTTCTATTTGAAGTTCCATTGGCTAAAGACAATGTTTCAAAGGTGTTAACACATTGTGATAGTCAAGCCAATTTATCAAGAGAATTCAGATATGTGTAAAATGAAAAGTCTGGGCACTGAGGCCTTAGACATTCTTTCGTGAGAAAATTGATTAAAGATGTAATCATTTCATTCACATATATACGATCGATCTATAATTTGAATGTTTCATTTACTAAACTACTGGCCAGGGATTTAGTAAAGACAACCTCAAGAGGTGTGAGATTGAAACTCCTTGAATAAGTGTTCCGACAATGATAATAACCCAATCTGAAGTTAATACATCTTAACCTAAGATTCAATGGGTAACAACAAGTTGTTGATTTGGAAGATGGTGCAACATTTTGTGACAATGTTGACTATTACATAATTGAGGGTTGAGTTTTTTAGAAACTCTTAATGAAGTTCTATATTGAGGAGGATATGTATCTCAAGAAATAGATACAAACTGAACTTCACCTATATAAATTTCAAGATGGTGCCGTCTTAAAGTGAGAGTTGGAGTTTCTCTCATGAAAAATTCATGAAGAACAGGAAAAGCACATGGCCATAAATTTTGCTAGGCGAGATATGTAGGCGAAGAACCTTTAAAGAGTGTGTGTATAGTAACGCCGGTCTGATCACATCGGATAACGGTTCAAAGCATAGCTATCAAACGTTCCGATTAGGCTTTGCGTTGTCTTTACTAAAGTTAAGTTCAAATCGAAAGATACCTAACTGTATTAACACTCTTTTGCTTTCTATATTCTGGAATTGGACTTTGTCATTATTAGAACAAGTGGGGGATTGTTGTAAATTATTAATAACAATTAATAATATGATAGTTGTTCCAAAATGACAAGAGAAGTGGATTTAAAAAATGGCAACACTTCATGAAGTGTTGTAGAATGAAACCATGCAACTTTTGAAGTGTGTTGTTATAGGCCAATCATTGTGACTTTTGGTAAAAGACATTGTTTCACCAAGGATCGCTACCTTGTGAAACAATACCAATATGGCCTATAAATAATTCATTCTAAATTCAGAAAAATAACTTCACAAAAATGAAAATCCTCTAGAATAATTCCATAGCACTCTTCGCTACATTCGAGTTTTCCGGTCTTGCGCAAACTCGAGAAGGCTGAATTATCCTGGGTATTCCTGCGTAGAAACTCCAAGACAAATTGGGAGTGCTTGAAATACTATAAGGAAAGTGTTTCGTACACGATTCTAGCCTCGATTCCATTTGATTGAAATTAATTTTCTAACAACAACATGCATATAATATTTAACTAATTTCTAACTCAAATCTAGTTTAGAATTGCACGAGAAAAACCCTTACCTCGATGTGTTTCTCTTTGAATTAAAATATTCTTAAGGACTCTATCATCTGATTATACGAACCACACTTTCAAGAGTACTCCAGAGAACAAAACTGGAACGAAATAGAAGAGTTACGTTGAGGAGAAACTATCTTATGAGATTTTTATTTTAATCTTAGAAAGAGTTTATACCAGACTAAAGTTCATAATGGAAATTAAGAGAAACATGAAGAATCGTGTAGTTCTACAAATTAGGAAATATTGAATTAGTCTAAAACTTACAAGTAAAGAGAGAGAGAATTTGACTAATTCAAATTTTCTAATTTTACCTTTATTATTAATTATTATTATTATTGTTAATGTTATTATAATTATTATTGAAAATTAATATTTAAAAACTACTATCAATAACCTATTTTTCCAAACCCCACGTATCATCCTCTCTATTTTTTCTTTAATTAATTCAATTTTTTTATCTTTTTCTTTGAAAACTCCACCTCACCACTCTTATTAATATTTAAAATATTATTTATTTAAAATATTCACATTAAAATTCTTCAATTATGAAAATAAAAGAATAATAAATATAACAATATTAATTATTAAATATAATTAATATATTTATGAAAATAACAAAATAAAGAAGGAATAAAAATAACAATTTTTATATTACTAAGTTATCAAAATTACTATATTAGAAGGATTGAAACAAATAACTAAATAAATTGATAATAATAATTAATTAAAATAAAACTATACGCATAAAATAAATTATTCACTGGAAAATGAAATTTAGTAAATTGGTAGATGTATCGCGTATAAAATATCGGGATGTTACAACATGATTTCCATGTCACTAATTAGTGACATGAAAATCACGTGGCAAATAAAGCTGTTTTTCCCATCTGATACGTCTGCTCTGACTTAAATGTTGAGAATCTCCAGCGGCGTAATTATTCACGTCGCAAAAATCAATTTCTAAAGTGATTTTGCTCGTTGTGGCGTGAAATTTAGGTCACTAATGAGTGCCATTTGGCTTGACATTTAGGGCCAACTCCTCTCCTTTTGTTTTGTGCAAGTGATCGAGTTTATATTTGAAAACTTCTTCACCCACCTCCTAACCTTCTTGCCCACCCCTAGTGAATTTACCACACTACCCCTTGTTTCGGAAGTTCATTTCCGAAAAGGTACTTTTTTTGTTAAAAAAGGTGTTTTCGGAAATGTATCTCCGAAAACGTGTTTCTTTTAATATAAAATATTGATTTCGGAGATGCATCTCCGAAATAAAGTTACTTTTCAGAAAATGTGGTGTTTTCGGAAGTTCATCTCCGAACGCACCCCCCTTGGAGGAATTCGGAAATGAACTTCCGAAATATTCCAAGACCAAATTGGTCTTGGAATGTTTCGGATATACACTTCCGAAATAATTAATAATTATTAAAAAAATTAAAATCAAGGTGAATCAATACAATTAATAGGTATAAAATCAAGGTGAATCAATAAAATGAAGGTGAATCAATAAAATCAAGGTGAATCAAAACATCCTAAACTATTTGAAAGTTAAAAATTATTTTACTAACTTATATAAATCAAAAACATTTTAATTCCATAAGTAAATTTTGAATTATATAGAATTAAATATAAAATTTATTCATTAAATAAAATTAAGACAAAATCTTTTTTTAATTTTTTTAAACTAAATTAAAAATTATCTCATTTTTAATTATGAATCAGAATAGAAATATATAAATATATAATAATAATTATTAATTTTGTAAGTGAAATATATAAATATATAATATATAAATATATAATAATTAATATATAAATATATAAATATATAAATATATAATAATTATTGTAAATTAAAACACTCATTTTCTTAATTTTTATAATTATTATATAAATATATAAATATATTTATAATTAATATATAAAAATTATTATATAAATATATAAATATATAATAATTTTTATAAATATATAATAATTATTATAATTATTATATAAATATATAAATTAAAACACTCTTTTTTTTTTTTTTAATACATAATGATTATTATAAATATATAAATATATAAATAAAAAATTATAACTCATTTTGTAAGTGAAATTATTTTAATTATTTTAATTAAAATTATTTTAAATTTTAAAATATGAATCAGAATAGAAATATATAATAATTATTATTCATAACTAATAAATTATATCAAAATATATAATTATTATTATTTATTACTCATAAATTATATCAAATTTATAATATATAAATTAATTTTTGGAATTTTTAGATTTTTTTTGTTTTTTCGGAGATGCATCTCCGAAATAATCAAAATCCCAATTTTTGAGATTTTTTTCAGAAATGCACTTCCGAAGTCTGAAAAACTTTAGAAAAAAAAATATTTCGAAAATGCATTTCCGAAACAGGGGTAAAATGGGATTTTCGCTGGGGGTAACCCCCATAGGGAGGTGGGTGAAGAAAAACCTTATATTTTCATCCAAACCAACTCTCTAAATTTTTGTTCTGCTTGCCGTTTCAAGATAAATCACATCATCAATCTAGTTGCTTGTTTTATCTCCTTTGGTTAATTTGCTTAGTTTTTTCTTTTATTTGTTGTTTCGGCGGTGTGCCTTTTAATTTTGTTTTTGTTTTTGCTCACTGTTGGTTCTCTTTGTTCCAATTAAATTTTTCGTAAACTTTTATGTTTATTTATATTTATACATGGTTCTTGCTTTACTATTAAACAAAATATAATCCAACACACTCCAAGAAATTTAATCAATTTAAACAAGACTTTCTTTTACTATTCAAAGGCGTCCTTAAGCTAATTCAGAAGAAGACTAGATTTCCTATTTAAAATGATTCCATGATGCGATGGCAATTCAATACAAAACATTCCATAAGAGTATTTAAGTCGATTCTAACAAGGAAAATATTATTTGACAATAAATATTATACAAATGAACTCAAAACTCATGTTAACATTAACATCCTAAGAAATGCAATAATAATGAAACTCAAGTTATTGGTTATAAAGTTGGGCAACCCTGACTAGTCACTCGAAAATATAATTCTAGTGAGTGTGAGAAGCACTAAAGTTAACCAGTAAAGAGTTTCTTAAATAGATGAGTCAGGTAAGTACTCATATTATGTCCATTACCGTACAAAAAATGTCTAATTAGTATAATCGTTGTTATTATTTTATCGTTATTATTATTGTTAAAATTAATGTGCTGTAACCACCACTTGCTTTAGTAAGAATTATGAGAGAATTGCAACCACTAAATTCTAATTATTGTCTTTATTTAGAGTTATGTTAGAGTTATAAAATTAAGATTGAGAGAACCAAGAGTCCTCATCTTAATTATTATCTTATTGTATTCTATGTCAGTTTTGATTCAAGCCTATATAAAGATTTTGTAATGCTAAGAAAGATATAGCAGTTGGTGGTGAATTCAATAAAATAGCAATTTTAAAGCATATCTTCCACCAGTAGAAGTATAGTGCAAAAAGTGACTAAATCCAATTTTCCTCTGCAAAATCCTGCAACACCATAATTTATCACATACCACCTCTAGAATACCACCAACAGAGTGGTATCAATGCTGCAGGTCCTTGCAGCTGCAGCAAAAACAACAACAGTTATGGCTTCCATAAACAATCCTTCCGCAACATACAGCGATGTCAAAGTTCCTCTATTTGAAGGAGAGAACTATGATTTTTGGGCTGTTAAAATGGAGACTCTATTCACATCTTTGGATGTTCTAGAGTATGTCAAAAACGGATATGAAGAACCGGCACCGATGGAGGCTGAAAAATCAAAAGAAAAAGCTGAAGAATCAAGCCAACGGCTTGAAGAGTTGAAGAAGAAGAAGATCACAGATGCTGGAGTTCTCGGAATGATTCAAAGAGGAGTCTCTCTATCCATTTTCCCAAGGATTATGAGAGCTAAAACATCGAAAGAAGCCTGGAGTATCCTACAACAAGAGTTCGAAGGAGACTCAAAGGTGCGAACTGTGAAGCTTCAATCTCTTAAGATAGATTACGAAAATGAAAGGATGAAGGAGAACGAGAGCCTGAATGAGTACTTCAACAGACTCTCCGAGTTGGTGAATCAGATGAAGTCGCATGGTGATCCAATAGAAGATCGCAGAATTGTTGACAAAATTCTGATTAGTTTGACAGCAAGATTTGACCCAATGGTGGGTGTGATAGAAGAAACCAAGGATCTATCAACCTTGACTGTTCAAGGGTTGATGGGGTCTTTGAGATCCTACAAGCAAAGGATGTTACGACATTCTGAAAAATCAATTGAGAGTGCCTTTCAATCTAAACTCAACATTCAGCCCAACAATGGTGAAAATAAGCCCCAAATACAAACTAGAAGTGAGTCTTCTAGAGGTGGCAGATTTGGAAGAGGCAGGGGCAGAGGTCGAAACCAACGTGGCAGATCTGGAAGAGGCGCAAATGGCGGAAGATGGAATGAAGCATCAAACAAATGGTGCAAAATTTATAACAGCGACATTCATGATGAGAAGGATTGTTGGAACAAAGGCAAACCGCAATGTCACAATTGCAAGAGATTCGGGTACCTTTAAAAGGATTGTCGTCTTGCAAATCAGCAACATGCTTCGTACGCAGAAGGAGAATCTGATGAAGGAAATTTGTTTTTTGCTTGTCAAAAAGCATTGCATGAAGAAGGTAAAAATGTTTGGTATTTGGATAGCGGCTGTAGCAATCATATGACCATACAAAAGGAAGCATTTATAAAGATTGATTCTTCATTCGACTCAAAAGTTAAATTAGGCAATGGAGAACATGTCGAAGTGAAAGGGAAATGAAGCATTGGAGTCACCACGAAGCAAGGAAGCAAAGTCATCCATGACACGCTTTATGTGCCAGAGTTAGACAAAAATTTGCTTAGCATCGGACAACTTCTGGAGCACAACTATTCTCTAAACTTTGAGAATAGAGAGTGTAAAATTTTTGACTCAGAAAGAAAAAGTGTTGTCGTTGTGAAGATGAATAGCAACAGGAGCTTTCCACTATCTTTCAACTATGAGAAAAATGTAAGCATGATGGCTAGAGAAGAGAATGACTCGTGTTTATGGCACAAGAGACCTGGGCATTTGAATTACGAAAGTCTAAAGTTACTCTATCAAAAGAAGATGGTGTATGGGCTGCCAAGAATCAAAGACAAATCTGGTGTGTGTGAACGATGTGTCCTTTGAAAACACCACCGACAACCATTTCCAAAGGAAGGTGCATGGAGAGCCAAACAAGTGTTGGAACTTGTACACACAGATGTGTGTGGCCCTATGAATACTTTGTCTCATGGCAAAAACAGGCACTTTATCTTGTTTAATGACGACTTTACCCGCATGACTTGGGTATATTTCATGAGACAAAAATCTGAAGCGTTTGTAATCTTTAAGAAGTTTAAAGCATTAGTTGAAAAACAAAGTGGCAGATTTATAAAGATGTTGAGAAGTGATAGAGGGAAGGAGTACACCTAAAATGAATTTCACAAATTTTGTAAAGATGAAGGTGTTGAAAGACAGCTCACTGTTGGCTATACACCTCAGCAAAATGGTGTATCTGAAAGAAAGAACCAAACTGTGATGGAGATGGCGAAATCTATGCTACTTGAGAAAGGTTTACCTAAAACCTTTTGGCCAGAGGCCGTTAACACTGCTGTGAATTTGATGAACAGGTGTCCAACAAAGGCCGTGTGGAAAAAGACTCCATTTGAAGCCTGAAGTGGAAGAACACCGTCGGTGAACCATCTTAAAATTTTTGGATGTGTTTGCTATGCTCAAATTCCAAAACAAAAGAGGAAAAAACTGGAAGAAACAAGTGAAAGATGTGCCTTTATTGGCTATAGTTCCATGTCAAAGGGCTATAGACTTTACAACTTGAAGACAAACAAGGTGATCATTAGTCGGGATGTTGTATTTGATGAGAATGTTTCTTGGAATTGGGAAGAGGACAAAATGAAGGAGAAAATAGTCCCTGCAATCATATTACAACAACAAAATTCAGCAACTGAGAATGAGCAACCAGCTCCATGTACACCAAGTTCCTCATCCTCTCCAAGTTCACCAAGTTCAAGTTCATCATCTCCCAGCTCAACTCCGATAAAATTCAAGGATTTGAGTGATATTTATGCAATATGCAACTATTGTGTTGTGGAACCAGAAAATTTTGATGAAGCAATCAAAGAAGATGTTTGGAGGAATGCAATGCAAGAAGAGATAAATGCCATTGAGAAAAACAAAACATGGCAGCTAGTTGAAAAGCCAAATGATAAAGAACCTATTGGAGTAAAGTGGATGTACAAATTAAAGCATAATCCAGATGGGTCAATTCAAAGAGCCAAGGCTAGATTGGTAGTAAAAGGCTATGCACAACAGCCTGGAATTGACTATACTGAAACGTTTGCCCCAGTTACAAGATTAGATACTGTACGAACAGTTATTGCATTAGCAGCTCAGAAAGGGTGGAACTTGTACCAACTTGATGTGAAGTCAGCTTTCTTGAATGGAGAATTAAAAGAAGAGGTATATGTGCAGCAACCTCAAGGCTTTGTGACTAAAGGCCAAGAAGAAAAAGTTTACAAGTTGAAGAAAGCTCTCTATGGGTTGAAACAAGCCCCTAGAGCATGGTATAGTGAAATTGACAGCTACTTCATTCAACAAGGATTTCAAAGAAGTCAGAGTGAGCATACCTTGTATGTGAAGCATCAAGGTAAAGATGATATCCTTCTTGTTGCCCTTTATGTTGATGATTTGGTGTATACGGGTAACAACAAGAAGATGGTTGAAAATTTTAAAATAGAAATGATGAAAAAAATATGAGATGAGTGATCTTAGCTTGCTGCATCATTTTCTTGGTATTGAGGTTTACCAAGATGAATATGGAGTTTTTATTTGTCAAAGGAGATATGCTGAAAATATTTTGAAAAAGTCTGGCATGAATGGCTGCAAACCTGTTGATATTCCTTTAGTGGTGAATGAAAAATTAAAGAAGGAAGATGGTGGAAGATTAGTAGATGCAAGCATGTATAGAAGTTTGGTTGGAAGTTTGTTTTATCTAACAGCTACACGACCCGATTTAATGTTTGCTGCTAGTTTGCTCTCAAGGTTCATGAGTAAACCGAGTCACTTGCACCTTGGAGCAGCAAAAAGAGTTCTAAGGTATGTCATGGAAACCATGGAGCATGGAATCAGGTTTGAAAAGAGTTTTAAACTCAAAATTAAAGGCTATTGTGACAGTGATTGGGCTGGAAGTGTTGATGACATGAAAAACACTTCTGGTTATGTGTTCAGCCTAGGTTCAGGAGTAATTTCTTGGTGTTCGAAGAAACAAGACACTGTAGCGCAATCTTCAGCTAAAGCAGAATATTTGGCAGCTGGTTTGGCTACACAACAATCATTGTGGTTGAGAAGAATACTTGAAGATATCGGAGAAAAGTAAGAAGAAAGTCTGCTGCTTCACTGTGACAATAAATCAGCAATAGCCATGGCGAAGAATCCTGTTTTCCACAGTCGAACAAGACATATTAATATAAAGCACCACTTCATTCGAAGTGTGATCGAAGATGGCGATGTGCAGTTAGTGTTCTGTAGTTCAGAAGAGCAGCTTGCAGACATTTTTACTAAAGCACTACCAAGAGGAAGATTTCAACAACTTAATTAATGTGTTGTAACCACCACTGGCTTTAGTAAGAATTATGAGAGAATTGCAACCATCAAATTCTAATTATTGTCTTTATTTAGAGTTATGTTAGAGTTGTAACATTAAGATTGAGAGAACCAAGAGTCCTCATCTTAATAAAGGCTTTGTAATGCTAAGAAAGATATAGCAGTTGGTGGTGAATTCAATAAAATAGCAGTTTTAAAGCATATCTTCCACCAGTGGAAGTATAGTGCAAAAAGTGACTAAATCCAGTTTTCCTCTGCAGAATCCTGCAACACCATAATTTATCACATACCACCTCTAGAATACCACCAACAATTATCACTATTTTTTCGATGAGTATTGTTTAAAAAGAAGAAACATCTATTCTCGGATAAATTTATTAAATCTATAAAAAAATAAAAATTGGGTTTAGGGTATCACTATCGAGTTATACATATAAACTTATAATGATGTATATATTTGAAAGATTGTTATGTGAGACTTATATAATCTTAAAGTTGTGGTATTGGGCTTGGATCAGTCCAAAACCATGCACAAAATACTTGTGATACATGCCATTTATGGTCATTAATGCATCTTTAACGTTAGAAAATTGAATAGAATGCGTTACAACACATCCTAATAAATAATTCATTTGCGTGCAATTTCAAGTTTATTTGACTTGGGAGAAATTCTTAGGTGGACACAACCCTAATAAATAGTTTTACACACAACCAATCATAAAATTTTAATTAATTAAAAAATAAAAATGTAATCTTCTTTCTTCTTCATAATCACAACCACCCATGAATCCAATTAAAAAATAAATTAAAATTTAAATAAATTTTAAATTTTTTCTCTCCTTCATAATGAATTGTCTTATTTCTATTAGTTGTGACTAAGAAGAAGGTTTTATGTCTGTGTGCATGCAAGAATTCCTCTAGACTGGGAGTCCCAACTTTAGGGTGAGGCAAATAAAATTTGCAAAGTTTAACTTTTTATAACTAAGTAGAGGCATCAGTCAAATCCATCCACTCAAGATAAGACCTATATATACACCACACTATCCATGAACTAAACTTATAAATTGTTGAAATTTCAAGTAAAAAACATTATTTTCTACTAGCGTGAAGAGGTTTTTGACATTTTTAATAAAATATATTCGATAAATATACATATATATATATAATGAAAAATGTGCTACAATATCAATATAAAATAAATTATGTTGACTTCTGAACCTCTTCTTCCCAGTGCCTTATACGTCTTGCATATGTTGTTTCCCATTCTCTTGCACCTATACTACAATTCTGTCTCCATTCATCAGTGATGGGAGGCAATGGACAATTGGGTTTCAACTTCACCTGAACCCAATGATTATTGTTAACAAAACCAATCGCAAAAATTTCGTGACTACTCACTGTTTTGCATGGAGATCTCAGCAATGGGAAGAAAGTGAAGTTAGCGTTAAGGTTCTTGGACAATGAGACGAATATGACATTGTATCTAGAAGCAATACAGTAACCTATTTCAGGAATCATCATCCACTTGTCAGAATTTTGAGGACCTAAGCTATCTACTTTCAACGAACTCCTAACACTAGATATTGTGTCATGAAATACTTTAGAATACAATTGTTGTTGTTGAGAAACTTCAACATCTAACTGCTCCCGAACTAAAGGCCATGACTCTTCGCCCATTTCAAGTAAAGCTCCAATAGCACGGAAACCACAATTTCCATCATCATCCACATCAATAATGTCATCAATGTACTTATGTAAGAAAATAGGAAATTGAGACAAGTAATATCTTAAAGACTTGCTAGACAGATGACTTTCAGTTGGTTTTGTACATAATCTCTTCGTAGTCTGACTTCCTTGTGAGTCCTTAACATACTTCCACATGGAAGGATCACAATGCACATCACTTTCTTGACTCTGTTTTCTCTTATTAATTTCTCTCTTTGGCGTGTGCTTCATTGATGGCAGACACATGGAAGTTGTGGATGAATGTGTTAGTTCCCAAACTTTTTTCTTCATCATCCTCTTGCCTACAATGTCCAGCGTATTGAAATGCTTCTTCAACTCTTGACACTCTTCCTCTAAATTCAATTGTGTCTCACTATCTTCTTGAGAGACTTTATACTAAAATTTAAAAGAGGTATTTAAAATCAATCGATAAATATACATGATAAATATGTTCCACAAATAAATTTATATAGAAAAATAATCAAACAGTTATAAATGAATCTGATTGGATGTCTGTGTAATACTTCTTTACACTGACAATGCACTACCATTAAACTCTTTAAATATTTTACATTGATAAATAGAAAACAAATATGGGATAAATGTTTCTAAGATAAAAATGGTAAAATATTTATTTTAAAAAAAAACAATTAAAAAATGGGACAAATTGTCATTCATAGATATTAAATAATACCATAAAAATTGTAAAAAAAAAACCCATATAAATATCAGTCAATTATTAAAAAAAGAAGACAATTACTTAGTTCATTAATATAATAAAAATTAAATTTTAGAATTTAAGAGATGTGAAATAAATGATAAGTTGAGAATAAAAGCAAGTGACAAGACAACAAGCAAATAAACCCACAAATAATCATTGATGCAATCCAACACACTCTAAAAGATTGAGTCAGTTTAAAAGGAAGACTATTATATTTCTTCTTTAATTCAAACCAAAGTACTGTCAATGTGCGTACTCAAAAGAACAAACACTGGAATCATACCTTAGAAGTCATTGCCCATTTCTTATGCACCCTTTCCGAACGTTGAAACTCCATTTTTTCATTACTCGCAGTTTCAGCAGCCTTTACCCTCTCCCTTTTTTTTATTTCACAATTATGCTGTAAAATATTAATAATTAACAAACAATATCATCAAATCATCACTCACATCATTTAGTTAAAATCGTAAGACATGCAATAACAATCAAACCTTAGAATCGATCAAGTCTAAACACGATAAAAAACCAATGAAGATAAAAACACACCTGTTGTGGAATTGGTCGGATCCACCTTCCATTGACCCAGTTGTGGTGTAACCTAAGTTTTCTTTCAGGGTACGATTGCCGCTCTTTCCAGTCATAGAAATCCACAACCCATATACCGTCCCCTGATGATCCAGATATCCAACCCTCCCACCATCCGCCGTTGTAATAAGCATCCACATCATCTCCAATACGGAAGTCGTGCACGATATCCTTCGGAGGAATCGGACGGAGTTGAGAAAGCTTAGCTTTTTCTCGGAGGCCCTTTGTTTTATCCTCCTTCTCCATTATCTTGTCATACTTTACATAAAACTCGTCGCCATGGAGACAACGGATAATCTTTCCTGTGAACCATGAACCTTGGAATCCCTTAACATAGTTACTGATTTCAACTAATACTCCTGGTCTGAAGATGTTTGATGCGGCGGAAGAAGAACGAGCCAAGGGTTTGGATGCCATGGAATATCAGGTTAGGGTTTCACACGCTGTGGTTGCAGAAATGGAAAAGAGAAAACGGTGAAGTGAATGAGAATGAGAAGATTGTCTTTTATAGCTGTGTTTGGCGGCAATTAAATTTAAAAGGAGTCGTGTATGTTCGGCTAATTTCATTTTCAAATCAACCGATGCAACGTATGGATGTAATATTGGTAAAATTTATTATTAATTGGTATAATATCTTTTCATATATTTAGATATATTTTTATTAGAGATTTTTTGACATATAATTAAATATCTGTTCAAGGCACTAATTCTTTTATAGTTAAAAAAATACCCGCTTGCCAAAATTAAATGTTTTTTTACATAAATATATTTTATTGAAAGGAAATAGTATATTTTTCTATATAAAAAATAATTGATCAATTGACACATAATAATGTTTTAAATTTTACCATAAATTTATATTATCTAAAGGTTTGAATTTAAAAAAGAAAATAAAATTGGAAAGTTACTATGCGCGGACAGAATTAGATTCGTTAACTTTTTCGCAATGAATTTCAAAATTTTATTATTATATGATGAAACAAACACAAAAAGTAGGGTATTTGGTTTATTTTTTAAAAAAATCAAACATGGGTCGAACGCGTAACTGGGCTTATGAGCTGCTATTGCGCTACCACTGCGGTCCACAAGCATTAATGTTTGTACAACAACAAATTTTATTTATATAGATTTTATATTAATAATTAAAAAAGCCCAGCCCAAAACCGGTCCTGATCAACGGAAACTATCAGTGATGACTGATACATTCGTGGCTATATGTGATCTAAACCTATTGAAATTATTACCTACGGATCATATGTCCAAGAAAAAAACTTATGTATTATATGGTTATAGGATTTTGTTGATACTTGTGTTTGTTGATACTTCTCGACGGAAAGAAGATCTAAGCAAACTTGCCAAAGTTTGGAAGAAGGGCTATTCAAAGTGTTAACAAAGGACTACCATCGAGAAGCACGGTTAGAGGCCTACCTAAAACATTACCTATCAACAGGAAGGATTGAGGAGCAGAAAAGTTGCTTGGATCTTGTTAAGGGTGTTACTTTTGCGAAGGTGCTTCAAGGAGAATCTTCCTCCAAAGTTAAAGAATTTATGTTTGAAGAAAGTGAGAAGATTAAACTGGCAAAAAATTTAGTGGGAGAGGTAGTCATTCAGGGGACTCTGTTCACCATGCAAGATCAGTTTCACGTTGATGGTTTATTTTTGATAAAAGTCATCCCTCTTGGAGCTAACCTATGCTTGCTTGAGGATGATGAAGAAGGGATACTGAAAGAGATGATGGAGGGAGGTAGCATATGTATTGAGCCGTGGTTCAAGGATATGAGGAGGTGGACACCTAGAAAGGTTGATCACGAAAGGTTGACGTGGGTGAAAGCTTACACAGTCCCATGTCATGCTTGGTCTTTTAGCTTTTTTGAATTCATTTCTCAAACGTTAGGTGCTCTAATCCACGAGGATAAAAGAACCAAGGGCAAAACTAGTATGGATGCGGCTAGGCTCCTTGTCTGCACAAAAAATCTCTCGTTGATCAACGAAGATGTCAAGGTTAAGATTGATAATGATATGTTCAATATATTCTTGGTAGAAGATGCTTGTGAAGTGGAGGAAAGACGATGGTTTAAGTTAAGTCACAAAAAGTATCAGGTGAAGATCGACTCATCTTTAGAAGATTCTGTCAATGAGTCTGATAATGAAGATGTTAGTAGTGAGTTTAAGTTTGTGCCAGAATCCGACTGTGGTACCGGAGATGGTGGTGTTTCGGAGCCAAAGGAGAACAATCAAGATCTGGATAAAGAAAATAGTGGTCCGAATATTGAGGATTAATATCCATTGGGAAAAGCAAAGAACTCTCAGAGGTTTAAGTAAGGTACAAAGAATATGTGGCGTCACTGGGGTTAGAAATCAACAGTTTCACTCTCAAGGTTGTAGAGTCAATGGGAGGGACAAATGTCAGTCCTAGGATTATAACTTGTCTAGCAAGGTGTGTCACTAGGGGGTGAGAAATGGATCGAACTTAGATAAAAGGTTAGCTTTAGTGGGACCTTTATTTTTGGGCTTGTTATCTTTTGATGAGGCCTGTTCTAAATGTTAGACCATAGGAATGGTCTAGAGGGGGGTGAATAGACCACCTTTTTCTGACTTAAGAAAATTTTAGCTTTTGAAACGTGACTTCCCTGAATCACTTAATCGTTTAAGAGCGATTGCGTTATCGGGGACCGGATATGTGCACTAAACCGAACGGATGAAAAATGGCGAATAATGAATTACGTTTTATCGAACACTTGGTAATCGATATTTGCCAAACCTTAATTTTTGTTCAATAATGGAAATATAACGAAACGAATAGAAACAAGATAGAAAAGTAAGAACGATAAAGAACACGAGATTTGTTCAGGCAGTTCCTCTATCTTCCTCGCAGGAGTACGTCTTCCCCTAATTTCAAATGAAATTAGGAAAGTTTTATTTGATTGCAAAATGTTTAACAAGGATAGAATTTACCAATCACCAACTACACACATGTAGTAAAATTGAATACAATTTGATCCTCCCCTTGATTCAAGTTGAATCAAGTCAATGTCAATGATCTTCACCGATCAAGACCCCGATCGTTCCTTTATCAATCCTCCAGTTGTAGCAAATTTGTTGAGCGGATCTTCACTCCCTCAATCCCTTATGCACGGCTGAATTGATTACCAAAGCAAATTGATCGTCAAAAACCTTCGTACCAATTCTTTGATGAAGAAGGAAAAACCCTAAGGTTTTATACAAGAAACACCCTCAACAATCTTCACTCGAACAAGATAAATGTCTACCGTCGAATCTCGAACAAGACAAATGTCTACCGTCAAACCTTATCAACACACGTTCCTTACTCCGATCGAAAAAGATGATCATGTGTGATTTTCGATCAATAAGCGAAAGGTTGAAGATGAGTAGAAGCTTGAGTCTATCTTTCACGTTTCTTGTTAAAATGCTTGAGAATGATCATTTGGATATTTATACCATACACATTACATAGGCCAATTTGAATACAGCAAAAACCAGTTTGAGAAGCGATAGGTCGACCTGCTCCTCTGCATAGGTCGACCTGTTGAGAGTATTGCACCTGAAAATGAGCTAAGTGTGACACTTGCGTCGAACTGAAGGGTTGGCGTGCGCATTCCCATGAGTTCCTCAAAATACCATGCGTCGACCTAATCCATCAATGCGTCGACGCATCTTGATCTTGCACTTGAGTCACCCAAAAATTGATGCGTCGACCTGAAGGGTCGGCGTGCGCATACCCGAGATTTCACCAAAATCACATGTGTCGACCTGAGAGGGTAATGCGTCGACGCATTCAACCCTTGCATGAAATCTTTCATAAAATGATTGCAGTAGGTCGACCTATAGTATGTGTGAGTCGACCTATTGGTGTCTTATAGCCAAAAGTGCTTGTCTTTGTTGCATCCATTTGATTTCTATGATTCCATGTCGATTGTAGTTAATTCACAATGTTTTGACATCATGAAAACTACACCATTGCCCTCACACTAAAACTAAGAATAACAGGCTTAAATCCAAGAAGGTGCGACAAGTGAAGGATCTGGGGGTAAGGGTTGAAAATTTTGACATTCACCAATCCTACTTTGCTTCTCTAAACCCTAATTTTGGACCCAAATTCTCGAGAACCGTTTCTGATACGCAGAAAAGGAGAGAAGAAGAGGATAATTTCTCAGGTGGTAAGGTTCTTTGCTGTGAGTCAATGACAGACTCTGATATTGTTCAATGTATCAGGAGGCTGCAGGTTAACAAGGAGTCTTCGGTGGCAAAAAACGCTAAAGGACTCTATGTTAAGATTGGGCATTGCTTGTGAGGGTAACGAAGATGAGATTAAAAAAGAAATAGAAGGGCTGGAGAAGAGAGATAAGAAGGGGATGATTTCAAGGAAGGTGAAATCCGATAGTTTGAAATGATTATTGTCACCCTAAATATTAGAGGAGGGGTAGTTATTTAAAGAGAAAAAGAATAGATTTCTTGAGCCAGGTTGGTAAGGTCGATGTCTACTTTCTTTTGGAAACAAAGTTATCTAGCTTTAGTTTGAAGATGGCTGAAGATTTCTGGGGAGCTAAGGATGTGGAGGGGACACACTTGGATTCCAATGGCGCTTCAGGAGGTTCGGTTTTCCTTTGGAGGAGGAATTCCTTGGAGCTTATTCAGAGCTTTAAAGGAGTGGGTTTTGTAGGGTTGAAGGCTTGTCATAAAGGTACCTGTGTTAATTTCATAAATGTTTATGCTCCTTGCAAGTCCGTTTTGAGAAGAGAAGTCTGAAGTAGTTTGATTAGGCTGAAGAACTTGGCAGCGGATGAGGAATGGTGCATAGCGGTGATTTTAACTCTGTAATGTACAAGGAGGAGAGGATAGGGAAGTACTCTAGTAGCAGTGCTAGAGATTGTGCTGATTTTCTCAATTTTGTGGAGGAGATGTGTCATACCCTAATTTTTGACCCCCCCTGAGATGGCATATCTTCAGGATTTTTCATCAGGTCAAGACAAGTTCCCAGAGCAGTCACTTCTCCATCTGGTATCCAATCGAGGATGCTCAAAGACAAGAAAGCTCAGGCAAAGGATCAATCAATACAAGGATTAGTCCCTAATACAATCATGAGGCTCAAAGACTTCACTTTTCTCATCTATGATTGATTAGACATCCAGTCATATGAGTACAGGTTTACTCAGGTCACCAGACTAGGGTTTTGAGCCTATCAAGGACTAAAATCAGGGATCACTTTTGGGAAACCCTAAAAAGCCTCAGGGAACCATTCAAAGACATCAATCATCTTCAAATAACTCATATTACAAGATCTACTGGACATCACACTTCAATTCAAAGTCTACAGTCATTATTTTCACATGGTCGACAAATTAGGGTTTTGACCTAATTCACCAAGATAGTTGACTTTTAATCAGGGCATGAATCCAAAACTCAAGACATGATTCAAGAATCTCTACTACCTCAATATAATCCATTTACATCATTCATTTGAGGAAAAGATCTTGTTTCTACACAAAAGCCCAAAAATTCACTTTGTCAGGAAAAAGTCAACTGTGAAGGATCATCTTTGACTTTTAAGGTTTTTGGTCAAAAAATGACTTTCAAAGATCAATATCATCAATATATGGATGTCAAAGTCATTTGACCAAAGAAATTCAAAGAAATTCATCAAGGAGCGAAAAGTCGGGAATTAGGGTTTTTGAAGGCATGGTGAGAACTCAAAATTTCACCTACACAACTCAAAAAACTTCCAACATGAAAGTTGTAGATCTTGCAAAATAAAACAACATCTTACAAAGGAACTTTTTTCAAAAGATCAACCATTTATGAAGTTTTGGAAATTTTGAAGTTTAGGTCATAAACACTTAGAAATTTTTCTAAGTGTTTTAACCTAGTTTTCATCCAACTTTGGGCTCATTTTTCACAAATTTCCCAAATGATTCTGAAGAAGACATAAACTAATGATTTGAAGTAGATGTTTAGGGCTTTCCAAATTGTGTTCAACCTTCTCCAAATTCAATTTGAGCTAGGAGTTATGCTTGTTCAAAGTTGGCCTCATGAAGTGAAATTATAGGTCATGTACAATTTGAAACTTTGCAATTTTGTGCATTTTGCTTCACTAAATGATGCTACACGACCTCTAATACATCTGAAGACATGCCATACATTCAAATTCATCATTGCATAAGGATTAGAGAAGATTCCCAAAAACAAAGGCATGTGATTATGTAATGATTGCATTTTTGAATTTATGGCAAATGGTGAATCATCAAGGAATCTTGCTCTAAGCCAATTAGAACTCTCCTCTGAATCAGAAATGTTCACTAAGATCATGCAAGATCAATGGTTGGGGAAGCTAGCCCGAAAATGCATCATTGCATTTGGGATATTTTCAAACTTTCTTCATGGCTAAGAAACCAAACTCACCTCATTAAGCAAGCTTACTATGATCAATTACTCTGAACCAATTCCCTATAAATAGAGGCCTCATTCTCATTCAGAAACCACACCAAAGCAACTCAATTCCTTGCTTTCTCTTTCTCTTCTCATGCTTATTGTTTTTCAAAGTTCTTTGGCAAGAAGAATCGTTTTCTTCAAACCAGAGCTCATCTTTGGAAAGTAAGCATTCTAACATCTCAAGGGAGGTCATTTGAGGTGATCCAAGCACCTGGATCACTTCTGTAAGTGGAGGAACACCATTGTTGCTCTCACTTTGGAGCATTTGCAGTTGGAGGTCCATGGAGTAATTCAGGAGGTTCTGAGCCAAGCCAATCATCCATGCACATTCCTCAGGTCATAGTGAAGCTAACCAGATGGCTGCAGCTCATCTGTAACTCAAGAATCAACACCCTCCATGTTCACTTGAAGCTGAAATCGAGGGAGGACCATAGAGCAATTCAGGAGGATTCAAGCTCCAACAAGCATTCAGTTAGCACCATTGAGTCTCAGGGAAGCTATTGAGATCATTCATTCAAGCCCAGGTGCTCTCAATCATCCTCACGACCTCCATTTTCAGAGGTAAGTTCCTGAACCTCACTTCTCTAATTTAAGTACTCTTTGTGAAATAGCTCGATTCTATCTTGTTCAGCATCATCAGAGGATTGAAAACCCTCTATCATCATCCATTTATCTTGCAGTATAGTCATTTAATTTGATTTTGAAATTTTAGGGTTCTTCACGATTTCTGGTAAATTAGTTAGATGTAGTTAATATTAATTCATGTTAGTTACATATTTAGAATCGTGAGTGAATTTAGAGCAAGTTTCATGTTTACATCATTGCAAATGGTTGAGAGTTGAGAGAGTTCAGAAATTTGAATTGATGGAGCTTGAGGTTGAAGACGAAGATGGAGGGTGGCGCCATTTTTCAAATCTCTGAGCAAAGTTTGTTTTATTTTTAATGATAGGCATTCCCTTAACGACTGAACAAACTTGCCCTAGTGGCCTCCCATACGCCCTTAGTATCATCATGCCTCAAGTCTGGGGTTCGAATCCCCCTCGCCCCAGACTTTTTGATTCTTTTATTTTTCAAGGATTTGCAACTTGTTTTGAAACATAACCAAATGAAGGCAAGTCACTATCACCACACGCGCGTTGGCTCAGTGGTGTTTGTTTTGAGTGTGTGACCTAGAGGGCGTGGGTTCAAACCCTCCAAGGGCCAAAACTATTTTTTTACACACAATTTCTTTCATTTTCTCACAAAACTTCACATATTTATTTAACCTATCAAATTAATTTATTTTCACTTCATTTTTCACACACTTATCATTTAATATACCTATTTTGTGAATAAATAAAAAAATCATCAAAATATTATTTATTTCATATATTTTTATTAGGTTTAAAATAGTATGTTTTAAGTGTTTTCTTAAATACTTTAAATACATATATTCACTTTGTTTCAACCTAATCATTTTGTAAATAAAGTTTATGATAAAACCCTAATTGTTTAGGTCTTAATTAAGTAAAAATCTTTATTTTTACTTTGATTAAGTTGACTTTTGTCAATATTCAAAACTGTTTTCAATCTCTAATTAAACGGACGATTAAGGTTTTCAAACAACAAAACCTTGTATCATTCAAAATCATTTTCAATTGCTTTTACACCAGTACTGTAAAGTACTGGGCCTCTAATAGAGTGTAAGTCCCAAAAACCTTCTCTTCTTAGCTTGTTTTTCAAAACTGTATTTTCAAAATCTTCTTTCTGTTTTCAAAACATTCTTCTGGTATTTGAAGGGCATTATTCCCGGTGAAACTCTTCAGATACCTATGTGACCTTTGTCCATCTTCACTTCTTCTGTTTTCAAAAAAAACCATTAACTGTTTATCCTATATATTCAACTGTCATCAACAAAACAACAAAAATACTGTTGAGGCTCTGTACATACTCCTTCAATGGCCTCCACTCCATCCAGGTTAGGCTTTACAAGCTTTCAATTTACAGTCTTTATTTAAATTACTGTCAAATATAAACTGTACATATATTTGTTTAGAACTACGTTTGAGTATAAACCTTAGGACAGTTAAACTATATATATATTATAGGAATATGGCCTAGGATTGAGAATGTCTTCCCGGTGAAGGCTCTTTCCTAATTAGAGATCTGTAGTTCAAACCCCCAAGATGAATTATTCCCGGTGAAACATCTTGGTAAAAACCTTAGAATCCAAATAATAGGACACATCCACCCAAAGAGGAATTATTCCCGGTGAAACCTCTTACCCATTTGCTTAGAGCCAAAATAAGTTCAAAACCACATAGCTTTCTCTTGTGCTATAACAAGGACCCTCGATGACCCTCGATTAGCCTCCTCTTGGGCTTTGTACAAGGACCCACAGGCTTCTTAAAAGCATTTCCAGCTTCCTCTTGAGCTTGTATACAAGGACCCATCAGGTTTCTTATAAACATAGGAACAGGTCTTTAGTCACCTTTTAGCCTACCCTGGTGAGTTTCTTCCAATTTAAACCAGACTTTAAACAAGTTAGGTTTGTCTCAATTTTGCATTGAGTACACCTTTTGGAATGAGAGACATGGATAGTCTCTGTCACCCTTATCTTCATCAATCTTCCTTAGCAGAGTCTAGGATCCATGTTTGATCATCCTCAGCATTGAGTCAGCCTTCATCTTGGGCTTTAAACAAGAAGTCTCCACTAGATAATCTTTCTGCCATTCATTTAACAAAATCCCCTGGAAAGGGTTAGCCTCCAACATCTGTCTAAAATAAAATCCCTGGAAAGGGTTAGCTTCCACACATTCCTTCATTTTAATAAAATGTCAAACCCCTGGAAAGGGTTAGCCTCCAAAGTCAATTAATAAAAAGTCAAAAAAATAAAGATTCATTTCTCTTAGGAGATAATTTCCCAGCTGAGTCAAAACCCCTGGAAAGGGTCAGCCTCCAAAAACATGATAAAAGTCAGTCTTTTAATAGACAAATTCACCAGCTGAGTCAAAATCCCTGGAAAGGGTTAGCTTCCAAAGAAAAACAGTCTTTTTAATCTCCAGTAGAGTTAAAACCAACAAAAACAGCTAGCCTCAACCTTGGGCTTCATACAAGGCACCAAACAATAAAACTCCCCTGTCAAGAGTCAGCCTCAACCTTGGGCATTGTACAAGGCAGATAATAGAGTCTCCCCAGTGAGTTCTTCATCATTCAGTAGCCACAACCTTGGGCTTTGTACAAGGCAGATAAACCATACTTTCATGTGTCAAAGATTCCTAACACTTAAGATCTTTCCCCATATAGTCATCCATACTCAATTCATTTATTTAAGAGTCCGCCACAACCTTGGGCTTTGTACAAGGCAGAAAATAATGTTTTTCATAGCTAGAGTCAGCCACAACCTTGGGCTTTGTACAAGGCACATAAATAGAGTCTCCCTCAGTAGAGTCAGCCTCAATTCTGGGCTTTATACAGAACACCAAATAAAATCCATCAAATAAACACTCTCCAAATAGAGTCAGCCTCAATTCTGGGCTTTGTACAGAACACTAAAATACCCTGTAATTAATCCTCAATGGAGTCATCTCCCAGAGTCAATAATATTAATTAATCAATCAAAAAGCCTCAAGCTTGGGCCTCATACAAGCCAGCTAAATTCAAATCTTTTATACAGTAGATAGACATAGCTTATCTCTATAGAGAGATATTTTTACTACTCTACCACATTCAAACAAACAAACATTTCAATTTCAATTTCAATCAAAGTCTCCCATTTAGGACTCTGAAAGACATGCTCTGGCACATCCCCAGACTTGTACACTTTCCCTAATTTGGACGAGCATCTTTCTTTCATTTAAGAGGCATCTGACTGGCATACTTGCACACACACAAGTAAGGTCCCCCTCTTGAATGAAATGAATTCAGTTATTCTGTCACTCTTTTAAAATGTTTGTGGTAGAATAGTACAAATACCTCTCTGTAGAGATGATTTCATGTCTCTTTACTGTAAACAGAGATTTATTTCCAAGCTTCAACCTTGAGCTTCAAGCAAGGCACCAAAAAAACAATTATTTTCCCTAGTTAGTTCCCCGAACTACATTAAGCTCTGACTTCCACTAGGGATATGTAGGCATGAGGTTCACAAGGAATCTCAGCGAGCTAATAAAATACCAAAAATAGTCAGTCAGTCTGTCTGTCTGTCTTTTCAAATCAAATCAATTCCTTCTCCTAACACAAAGGAGAAACTTTCCCAATCATTAGCAGCAAACACAATCACAATGACACAGAGAAGGTTCCTGTAGAGTACTACAGATATGTAGGGTGTTTAAACACTTCCCTATGTATAACCGACCCCCCGGACTCCAGAATTTCTAGTCTAGGTGAAATCCCCACACTTAGCAAACTCCTAGGGTTTAGTTGAGATCTTTTTTCCCCTTTCCTACTCGTAGGACAATAAGAAAGTTCGTGTGATATCGTAGGAAGAACTGAAATAAAATTCATCCCGCCACGGGCGCATTCTCCTTCCAAATTTCGCGTGAAGGGTCTAGCGTGCCGTCCTCCCAAGTGAAACGGGGAGGTAAAAGAAAACGACACCACAGAAAAATGGCGACTCTGCTGGGGATATAAGTGTTAAAAACCTTGGTTTTTCATCCAAACCAATGGTTGACATGTTGCTGGTCCAGCCCCAGTGAGGAATTAGGGATGCCAAATTCCCCCTCAAACAAGAGAGGTCCTGCCTAACCTCTGTGTCATTTCATGTGTTTGTTGCATATATATTTGTTTATTTTGTTTATTCTGTATTGGGAAAGGGCTTGATTCCCCCTTGTGGTGAGAAATCCTATACCCGGATTTGAGTGCAACATAAGATAGGATGGAGGATGTCTTCCCGGTGAAGGCCCTCTAATCTTGGTTCACAAGTCTACTCTTGGGATTTGCCTGGCTGGTTGTGATTAACTGCGCCACTGCATTCCGAGACTGATTTGTACCAGGAGGACCTAGAAACACATTAACCCCACTTAAAGCCTTTTTTAGGACGTAGAGCGGTGATTACGGAAGTAATTGTCACGCAGATACTACACTCAGAGAAAACTCTCTTATAGATACCAATCAACGTATCTTTAAGGTTGAGCAAAAACTCTGAGATCCCTAGAACCCGTTCTACAGGTACAAAAATCCTTAACCTTAGTTTACCATTGGGGCGGGGATTGCGTTTTGACTTCATGACCACTATACCCTTCAACGCCATGTTTGTTTAAAACTCTTGTGTGTGCATTCATGCATTCATGCATCATTCATTAATAAACAACTAAAACAAAAAGCGTCTTTTTTCGAGTCGTTTTTCAAGGAAACTAAATAACGAACGTTTTGAACTTCAGAGAAAGAGAGAAACGGAGAAAGGACTTAAGGATCTATATTATGGATTACGGAAGAAAGAGAGCTAGGAAATACACCTTCAAGATTCCCCAGGTCGAGGAACTGGGAAAGCTCGGAAAACTGGTGGTCAACCCCCAGGCTTTCAAGGAGAAGTATGGAAAACTTCTGCCTTTGCTCAATACCAACATTGTGGATGGGATCCTTCCCACCTTGGTACAGTTTTACGATCCAACGTATCACTGCTTCACCTTTCCAGATTATCAGCTCATACCTACGTT